>NW_006239111.1:9041-38553 GCF_000226075.1 Solanum tuberosum
AAACTTTTATAGTATCCAGTCAACCCCAAGAAACTCCTAATATCAGTTGGAGATGTGGGTTTAGACAAGTTTTGCACTACCTCTATCTTCTGAGTGTCAACTCGAATTCCATCACCGAAAACAATGTGGCCCAAGAATGCCACAGACTCAAGCATGATTTTCCTCATTCCTCGAATAGATTAGAATGTCATCAATGAATACGATAACAAACATATCTAAATAAGGCTTAAATACTCTGTTCATAAGGTCCATGAACGCTGAAAGCGCATTAGTCAAACCAAATGACATGACCAGAAACTCATAATGACCATAGAGGGTCCTAAATAATGTCTTAGGGATGTCACTTTATCTTACTCTCAACTAATGATAGCGTGATCTGAGGTCTATCTTAGAAAAACAAGTGGCACCCTAATGTTGATCGAAAAGATCATCAATTCTCAGAAGAGGATACTTATTCTTGATAGTAACATTGTTTAACTAACGGTAATCTATACACATTCTAAGAGAATCATCTTTCTTCCTCACAAATAAGACCAGAGCGCCCCAAGGTGAGACACTTGGTCGGATAAAACCTTTCTCAATGAGATATTTCAACTACTCTTTTAACTCTTTCAACTCTGTTGGTGCCATTTTATATGGCGGAATAGAGATAGGACGAGTATCAGGGAGAATGTCTATAACGAAGTTTATTTCTCTCAGGAGGGACTCCGGGAAGATAATCTGGAAAGACCTCCGGAAACTCACTCACAACTGGAACTGACTGAATAGGTGGTGTCTCAACACTAGTCATTAACTTGGACTAAGTGATAGACACACCCCTTGGAAACTAACTTTCTTGCCTTAAGGTACGAAATAAATTGACCCTTAGGCACTGTTGAACTACTCCTCCACTATATAACTGGCTCATTAGAAAACTGGAACTTGACTACTCGAGTCCTACAATCAATTAAGGCATAGTAGGCATAAAGCCAGTCCATACCTAGAATGACATCAAAATCTACCATGTCCGACTCGACTAAGTCATCCATAGTTCTCTTATGATTGACGGAAATGACACAATCACGATAAACTCTCTCAGCTAGACTAGACTCACAAACAAGTGTAGAAACACTGAAGGGCTCAAGAAGTTTCTCAGGCAGAACATCAAAATTCATCGCAACATAAGGAATCACAAAAGATAGACTTGTGATACGCTCAAATTACACCTCTCTTAAAGAAGAATAAGTGATCGTTATCAATTAAAGAACCCAACTTGTATTTTGGGGTCGATCCCACAAGGAATATGGTTTAGACTTAAACTTAACTCACAATGATCTCTTTTTAGTCAAACTATTTCCTAGAAAAGTAAACAGGGGGTTTTTGTAACTAAGTAACAGATTGTTGATTTGAGTCAATAAGTAACAAGTAAGCAAGATTCACATTTTGAGATATCAATAGAAGATGGAAACTAGGGTATGTGTGTTCCCTACAAGCTTTTAACGCAGTAATCCTAATAATAGTAATCTTATCCTAGTGTTTGACATGCAAGGTCGATAAGTTATGTATCCCTAAGTGATTGATAATCATCGTAAGGACTTTCACTCGCGACTTGGTAAATCTACAAATGTGTGCTTTACTAACCTTTACCTTCACCCCAGATTAGTCATCCTGTCAATTAATTTAGGGTATTCACCCTTTCCTCAATTGATTAAGTCAGACTACTAGATAGTAGCAAATCCTTACTAAATCTCTGTTGTTTTAATCTTTTTCTCATTCATTACCCCCTTGGTAAGGCAAGTAGGAACGAGGCGAGTTCTAACGTCGCGCACCGCTAGAAATACTTCTAAACTAAAAGATTAACAATACATGCATAAACACTATTCTAGAATTACTTAGTTATTATTCATACTTTGGTAATTGTTCATTGTTCCCACAACCCTAGTTGTGGATTTAGCTACTCATGCTTGACAGTTTACATTTCATAATTAGGTTAAAAAAATTCATGAACTTACAATTAGAATAGATGAAACCAAAATCTTGAATTGAAAATCAAAGTGCAAATTGCATAAACCAACTTTCGGAAATTAAATTACTAAGAGTTTGCAAAATAATTCCAAAAGACCAAAACAAAAGTATACAATATTGTCAAACACACAAAAATGAAAAATACAACCCATATTTATAGAGTTTTAAATCCTAAACCAACTAGGAAACAAAATAAGGAAAATTAGTCTAGGACGTGGTTTCGGCTGATGGCAGGACCTACAGACCATGATTCGACCTACAGTCTGTGGGTCGCCTTCGTGGTTCAGGTACTGGAACTCTATATCTCTGATCTCATTGACGGATGTACAGGACGGGTCATCACTCGACCTACGATCTATCATTGTCTTTCGTGGTTCCACACTTGGTCAAATTTTCATGATCTCCACCTACGATGAATCACCTACGGGCCGTCACTAGACCTACAGTCCATGGTTGGCTCTATTGGTTGTTGCTGCAGCCAATTTTAGTCCTATTTTCTCTCAACCGCTTCCAAACCAATTTCCTACAAAAGATTACATAAAACATTATATTTAATAATACAATAGCTCAACACACACACAAATTCTAAGTGAATTGCATAAAAAATACTCTAAACTCACGGTATATCAACACCCTCAACTTAAACTTGTTGTTTGTCCTCAAGCGACACACTAAAACTCTAAACGACACTTGCGTAGAATAAAACATACAAACTCAAGCAATCACATGGCTTTCTCAATCAATTCCATCACTTAGTGCAAATCTTTTCATCTAGACTCAACAAGCTAACTCATGTGGATCAAAACATGACATAGACATCACAACATACACTTTTCAACAATCACCAAGGTACCAACTCTCCAACAATGTAACTAGTGCCCTCACTTCAAAGAGATCCTTTTCACACCATAAATCTTATTTTTAAGTTTAAGGATTCAGTCAGCAGTCACGCTTAGAAGTGAATTCAAATACTGTTAGTGCTCAATACCATAGGTTTGCCCTTATTTTCACTACACGGACTCTCCAAACTAATCACTAGGATCACAATAGAACTTTCTTAACTTGTAACTTAGGCTCAGGGTCAGGTAGAGTACATTTGGGTACTTTAGTGACTTTTTTTCCCTGCTTGGCATTACATTGGCTTCTTACCTATTTTCCCAACCAATTATTGACATATTTTTCTTTTCTGCTCTTTTCCTTGACTTTCTTCAGCATAGATGTGACTTTGACTTTATCACTCTTCTTTTTCACTTTTTTCTTATTTTTTTTCACTTTTCTTTGTTATTCAGCTTCATTATCACTCTTTTTGTTTCTTTTGAATTTAGTCACATCTTCTTCTATCCTTTTCCTTCTTCTACACACAACTCTTTTCATTCCCTTTTTCTTTTAGTTTCATTTTCATAGCCACCCTCAACTTATGTATTTTGCATGAGTTGAGGTGCACAATGTTCGAGATCAGACCAGGGCCAAGATTAAAGTAACTTCTGAATCAGCCACCCTCAACTTAGGCTTTTGGCCCAAGTTAAGGTGCACATGTCCAAGGAGGGACCAGGGCAAAAACACTCTTTTAGGGAAGGTGAGTTATGTGTATTGAAAGAAGTGGTCTACATAAGGCTCAAACATTTGGATCGAAAGGATCATTTATTTCTTTTGGTTGGATCTTTTTAGGCTTAAGATGACTTGTTAGAACAAAGGCCTCTGATCATTTCCCAATTCCTAGCCTAGATTATTTGCACAAGACGAACGGGGCAAGTTCTAGATTGGCACATATAGTATGAATATACAAAATCCACTCACATATACTTGGCACATTGTTTCATTACCATATTATTGAATTACCCAGTTCAAGTTTTAGCTTAAGTCATGTTATCATATCGGTTCCTTATCATGTCACATGAAGATCCAATACATTCAACTCATTAAACCTATAGATCTAGAACATTTCAAAATTTTAGACAGGTATCAATTTCATGCTCTTTATGACATCATTCTTTCATTCTTCAACTTACTTCTACACATACAATCCTAAACATGTCGGTTCAGCATAAAGTAAAACAACCCCTTGGGGAAAAAGAACACATGCAAGAAAACTCCAAGGGAGGATTATGAGTTGGGTTACTCAGACTTCACCCTATCACTCACAACCCATTTACCCCACCCCCAACAAAATATGGTGCAATTGCCCTCAATGCACGGATAAAAGAAAAATAAGGCATATGGTGAAACAAACCTGTGGCGCATATGCGCCGAAGATCCATCAAGATACGGGTGGGTTCGGTTTCCTGGAACCCGCTGGATCAACAACAGCGATGTCATCAGTAACACCCTCATCAACAACAGGAACACCATCAGTAGTGCTCCTCGAACATGATGTACCAGCAACCTCCATCTCACGGGCTCTCCTCAAATGCAACTCCTCCTCGAACAAAGACTGTCATTGGGCAGTCTCAAGCTCCTGCCTCTCCCTCTTTTTAGCTCGGCGGGACTCCTCAGCATCGGAAGTATGAACAAAAGAACGGTGGCGCTTCCCAGACGCTCGGGAGGAGTCTCGTGGAGGCATAGTATCACTAAAGAGGGTAGATATCACCACCTCATCCTCCTCAACCTCAGGTGCAGGCTCTGGTACAAACTTATCGGGGGCTAGAAGGGGATCAACATCAGCACAGAGTGTAGCCAACTCTATCTGGAAAGTGGTGACATCAATGGTAGGGGTAGACCTCTCCAAAACTATAAACTCAAAGGCATTTAGGCGCTTGTGGACCGCCTGAATCTTCCTCTCCATCATCTTCTCCATACGAGCCTCAGACTCTTCCACGAATCGCAGCATCCAAGGCTTCATGTGTTGAAGCAAAATGGCAATCTAGGTCTCCAACTTCTGGACTCGAGCCAGAGGAACTACAGTGGACCCCGAAGAGGGGGTGGATCGGGAAAAGCTCGTAGCCTGACTAGTGGTAGAAGACGGGGGAACCTGTGCATCACTAGTAGTGGGAGGTATGGCGGTCTCATCAACCTGAATCTACTACACATCATCAGCAAGATCAACACCCAAGGGAGGTAGGTCAACCTGTGGATCCCTCTGTGGTGCAACAAGGTTGGCATCATCTTTAATAAGGCCAATGTCCACAGTCTTGGTCACCTCTATCAGATTATCACAATGCCAAATAGGCACCCCAGCTGCCCTGTATAGATGAATTATGAGAAAAGGAAAAGGAAAGTAGTGGTGGTCTTGAAGGCGCTCTTATGAATCTCAGCGATCAGAATCCGGGCAAAGACAATCTCAAGTCCTGCCACAAGTGCTGCCAACATCACAGCCCTATCCCAAGTAACCACATTGTCCGCCTGAGTAGAGGACAATCTGGTACGCAAAATGGTCCAAAAGAACTTTGCAGTGAAGCTCAAAGTAGCCTTTTTTATAGGCAAAGTCATATTATGCATCCACTCGGTACGCTCCCCCTTATCAGTAATGTGACGGGACATCCAATGGAGTAAACTCTCTCTCTTCTCAGTATCCCTCAAAAATGCCCCACTCTGAACCACTCACATCATGTAGTCATACTCTGCGGTATTGATCGGTAAAGTGTGGTAGGGGCCATAAATGAATCGGCGGATAGTGGTCTTGGAGATATCAATGGAAAAATTTCACACCAAGTTAGCCTGAAGTGGGGGCTGAGCTATTGGCTTAGCTCGTTTAGAGATAGAGTTACAGACAGTGGCGGCGTAGGAAACATAGAACCCTCGGGCCATCTCCTCGTTAAATTTCCTCGAACTTCTTGCCATCAACTCACACTTGTGCTTCTTGAAAAGCTCCTCAATAGTGGGTATAGTGTGGAGGCTACCCGTAAGTACCCAACGCTCATCAGTAATGGTCCGCGTCTGCCTCTTTTGTTCATTCTGGTTCTGCCCATCATAGTATATCTGGAACAGGCCATCGACACACCACTTATTTGGCTCGGTGCTAAGAAGAACGGGGTACATAGGTATGCCCATTGGGTCATGAGCCTCTCCATAGCTAGTGGCATCGGAAGCGGAGGCTGGTGTGAAGCTGGAACTAGAGTCGGACTGCGACTCTGAGCCAGAATGTGACTTCTCAGCATTTTGGGTCGCCTCCTTAGACTGGAGGGCAACTACGGGGGTGGTGGACGAGGGATGCTCCTCATAAGAAACAACTATCTGCCTATTACGGCTTCTAGTGGTCAAAGGGGCAGTCGGGGGGGCTCTCCTTTTCCCCGGTGTGTACTCTTCCCCATTGGAATCATGAATAACTCGATGTGAGGGGGGGCAACCAACTTTGACTTTCTTCTTATGGAGTAAATGTGTGCCTCTTTTGGAGCCATGGTACCTGTGGAAGACTAGTTAGTACTAAAACAAGTCAGAAAGAACCACAGAATAATTTTAGAACACCCTTAGGACCTAGACAATTTTTAAAAAAATTCATAGACAGTGACTATTTTTGTGACTTACGGTGGGTAACTTCGGTCCGTCGATGGAGTGATGGCCCATGGGTCCCCTTCGTAGGTCAAAGTACCTAATTTTTTTTCTCTAATTCTGGAGCCATGGATGTGCAGAACGGTCTGTTGATGGAACGACGGACTGTAGTCCACATCGTGGTTCACAACTTAGCAAAAAAATATGTGCAAGGTTAGTGACGAACCACGACCTATGGTCCGTTAATGGAACAACGAACCGTAGTCCACACTATGGTTCACAACTTAGCAAAAAATTATGTGCAGGGTTAGTGAATGTCACGACTCGGGCTAGCCCCTAGACGTAACACGGCGTACTTGACCCTGAAGGGGTCTCATACAAGCCCTTAGCATACATCATTGCATATGTCATAAAATAAAATGCGGAAAATTAAAACTTTTTCTTCAACAATCGAAGTCATTTCTATAAAGTTAAAAAGAGTCTAAACATTGTCTCATTATCCATCTAATACAATAGAATACTTAGACATATAGGGATACAACCCTTACAAAATTCTAAAATGAAACTATAAAGAAACTACTAAGACATCTACTAAGTAAGATGTTTGTCCCCGAACTTGAGGACTCATCAACTAGCTTGGAGGATCACCTATCCCAAGCTTGAACCAATAGATCCCATCTCCATGAACCAACCCCCTACATTCGTAGAAAACATAGAAATATGGGTTAGCACAAGAATGTACTAAGTATGGTAGCTATGCATAAAAACATGCTAGAAAGGGACATTTTAGTTGAAACCCATGTTATGCACTTTTGAACATCTTTCTTAAAAGAGTTAGAGAACACAAGTCATAAACAACTCACAAATAATTCATCAAAGCACAAGGATAACAACACTACCATAAGCATAGTCTCCAATCATAGGCATAATGCGTATATCATTTATCATAATACATAATACTCATGCATAGTCAAATATCAAGGTCATGACATCATAGTAAAACAACAACATAGGTAACCCTAAGCTCTACTTGTGCAATGCATAGATAGGGTCCATAGTCCTATCTACACTAAGTATCACTTTTAGGCCACCAAGCTCATACTTATAACATATTAGTCTCATGCATAGCTAATACATATAATCATGTGGCATTCATAATCACTTAATTCATGTCAAGAATGTAGATCACAACATATACCCAAATAGGACATGCAACAACTCATAAATCATCATCATGTAGTGGAACTATACCATGACTACTCTCGAAGGCTACTCATCATCTATGAGTGGCATCCCCTACTACCTCTCACTCAAAGTAGTTCCTCTTAAGAAGTCATTCGTCATAGTTCATGCATCATATTCGTAGTTTATACATCTTAGTCATATTTCATATACTTCATATCATAAGTAAACCACCCTCATAATCCCTTCACAAGTTCACTTGTGCAATGTACATATGAAGTCCCATACCCCCACATATACTAAGCAAACCCATCAAGAAGTCATAAGTGTAGTTCACATGCATAGTTCATTAAGTGAAGTCATTCTTAACACTCTTATATGCCATACATTCATAAGTTGTCATACATATAGGACTCACACAAGAACTTCTCTTAAGACCCACTTGTGCAATGTATAGGTAAAGTCCCATACCCTTACCTATACTAAGTAGTATCTCTCAAGAAACCCTAGTTAAAGCACATGTCCTCGTTCATAAGTCATTTTCATATCTTAGTTCATTCTTACAACATTGGGAGATTTTTCCATAACCGACATAGACCATGTGAGCTTCATGGAATCCGGTATCTTTATCCCACACCGAAAAGAGAGTGTTCAACTTTCCAAGGTGAACATACATACATTATAGCATCTAGGTGGATCCACTAGATGACAATCCTATGTTGGCACATAGTTAAGGGATAAGGAGATTGCTTGTATTGTAGTTTCCATCTCATGAGACCTCTTTAGTGGAAACCTCCCGCCTTTGTGAAGGAATCCTATCTCATATACATATCCTCTCGGTGCTAAGCACAAACTCCCCTCTTTGAAGTAACATTTAATCTTTACTTAAGTCATATTTATGGAAGAAAACACTAGGCACTCAAACCAACATATATCATAATAATAGCTCATAGATTCTTTAGGTGAGAATGTCATTTCAACCTTAGAATCAACATATGTCATATTATGAGAAAACCTTTCATATTATATGCATAGTATGTTCATGAGAAAAGCCTTTCATGCAAATTATGATACTACCATAATATCAACCTATCATGTGTAGTCATAGTAAATCGTACTTAGTCATATCATCATGGTCATGTACATTTCATTCATAATAGTGTGTAGAGGTGCATATGAGAATTATCATTTCAATTGACACCATAGACACATCATATTCATGTTTATGCATGGAGTGTGTGTGCGCGCACATGATTGTCCTCACAATGGCACAACAACAACAACATTAACATTATAGACACCCCCCTTCTCAAGGGGGTCACAACATGTACATAATATCCTAACTCATGAATAAATCACATATATTACATTTAAGGATCTTAGGCCATGTAAGTCACATATCTAACATTCATTACAATAGACATGGATACATTCATCATCCAAGTAGGTCATTCATGGCATGTATAGAATCATATATTCAAATAGGGGATTATGTGGGTAGGGTCCTTCCACAATAGCACCTCATAACATATCATTCATGTTCATAACATATCATTCGTCTTCATAACATATCATACTTAGTCATGTCTAGGGTTGTAGGAAAGAGGGACCTTATCTCAACACTACAATTTATATTGGTAAGTAAGAACCTCCACCATAAGTGGATCAATCCATTCATACAAAGGGTACATGATAAGTAATCACCTCCACCCTAAGTGGATCAACAATTCATATAATATAACTTCGTCACAAAATACCTCCATATATTGTCCTTCAAAGCCAAGAGTCAAGATCAAGTCTATCATCTTAGATTTGGCACTTTAGGTAGAAGAACATCATAAACCAACAATATAACCAATATGATCATAATCAAGTTAGTCTAGATCTACAAGATTCATCATGATCAATTCATGACTAGGTGATCTAATCTAAGGCATTTAAACAAGAAGATCATCAATCCTAAAAGATCACATATAACCCCTCAATTTGCCTCTTTATGAGATAACCCTAGATCATGTCAATTTCATCTTAGATTCGTAGGTTAACCAAGAATACATGTAGAATTATACTTAGATCATGCAATTACATCATAATCAACTTCTATTCATTTAATTAAATCAACTTCTAATCACATTCATATTGTAGAGAAAAGCCATAGCTAGGGTTGGGGGAAAACTCATGGATTCTTTAGTTTGAAGTTAAAACCATGTAAAATTTATAGTATCATGAACAATCAACATAAATCATTCATTAGAAACTATTTAGAGAGGAATCCATGGGGTTGAATTGAAACCCTAGCTATATTGGGATTCTAGAGTTTAGATTGAAAGCTTTTGACAAGACTCCTTGGGTGATAGCTACCCAAGGATGAAAGCAACCATACCTTATGTTAGAAACCCACGAAAATCCTAAGGGAAAGCCTCCATCTTCAAGCCCCTAGGTTGGTTTCTTCATTGGTCTTCAATGGAGTTCTAGAGAGAAGACTTTGGGAGAGAAAGGAAATAGGGTTTTGATTTGGGGTCTAATTAACTATTTATAGGAGGTTATTTGACCACTTAACCGACCCCCTAAGCCCTTAATTAATTAGCTAATTTCATTCCCAAACCCCTAACTTAAAGCTAAAAGTCACAAAACTGGCAGCATCTACGGACCCCAACCTACGGACCGTCGTTTGATCTACCATTCGTAGTTTGGGTCCGTCGATTGGACCTGGGACTGACAGTGCTTCCCTATTTTGACCATAACGTTTTACTCCGAGATCGGAATAGGGCAAACTCGGCGGCGTTGGAAAGAGGACTTAAAGACCTTTCATTGGATAGGTAATGGACCACCTAATTCGTTTTAAGCTATGATATATGACCATTTGAAGTTGATCCTCACTTACCTAGGCCGACTTCTTGGCAGCATTGCAGGTGCCATCGACGGCTCCCCATCCACGAACCGTGGATGGGTTGACGCCTCATGCTGCTGATCCATTGTTTGGTTCAGAGGCTCCCCACTTTTGCAGGCCTGCACAGGCCTGATCCACGCCCCTGACCCACTAGCCGTAGATTGATCTACTGGCCTTGAATGGGTCTCGTAAACCAAGCTGTTTTGACAGCTTTTTGGCAGATGTTGGGGTCCTCCTCAAGGATCCCTTGGGTGGTCCTTGGGGAGTCGTACCTGGACGTTTGAACCCTAAACATGTCCATCTAAGTATGAGAGTCATTTCTACAAGTTTTCACCCTCAAACAACACTCCAAACTTCAACGACAAGACCCTTACAACTCACTAGTTCAAATGACTAGTTTCCGGACGTTATAGTCGTTTCTTGACGTTTGACCTCCAATCTCCTCAAACTAACTTCAAAGGCCATTTTAACCATTTAAACAAGTTTCCAACTATAAACTAACATGTGACGCTCTAGTTCAACCTACTAGATTTAGTCAAGCTTTAGCTAGGTCTTACTAGGTTTTTACGGGGGTGTTACAGTGAACCTACAGTTCGTTGGTGGTGCTCGTTGATCAGTTTGTGCCAGGCATAAATTTCAACTTTCATTCAACACATTAATTCCAAATATCAATCAAACAATCTAAGTCTAAACATGCATTTCAACATATTTTTCGGTAGGTCATCATCCGTAGGGTTTCGATTATGCACAATTCCACTTTCAACACAATACAACAATGAAATCCTAAGTCAAAACTTCCAACTAGACCTAGCAAACCTATTTATTCGATTAAAATTAACTACACACTCATAAACCTTCATTCCAAGGGAATTATCTAACTAGATTCAACCAATTATGCAAGCATTTGAATTACCCAAGGTCAAGTTCAACGTTGTGACTTCAAGTTTAAACAATGAAAGATTCAAAGTTTTGGGAGATATAGATTACCTTACGAGTAAACAACATTGGTGAGTGTGTGATCAAGTACAAATGCTCCTAGACCAATGTTGACACCGAACCCGGACCTTGAAATGCTAGATGGAAATGGAGAAAAAAATGGAGCTTTTGGGAGAATATGGAAGATATGGGATTAGGAAGTGATTAGAAATTGAAGGAGAGGATTTTGGATGTAATGGTGTAGTTTAATGGGTGAAAACGGGGTAATTGAACAGTTTGTAACGGTTGGGGGAAAAAGAGGGAATTGGGAAATGAATTTAAAATGAAGGGTTTTATTTAATCGGGGTCCGGGTCGAGTCATCAGAAACCCTAACTTGGACCCACGAGACCCCATCGACGGCCTGTGGGTCGACCTACGGCCCATCGATGGGGTTGTGGTTCACTCCAACACTTAGAAAAAATCAGAAATCATAAATGGGATCTACGGATGCCATCCACGGTCCGTGGGTGGACCAACGGACCGTTGATGAGACCCGTAGATCACTGCATCAACTTATTTTCTACAGATTTTGCCTTTTCGTCCCTGCACACGTAGCAAACCTTAGGACTTCCTTTTTACATTTCAGGACACTTTTTAGACACAGACCCTATTCTATCTATAACTAGCCAACACTAAAAACAAAAATTAATAAACAACTATCTAGAAAGCTAAAAATTTAAGAAAACTCCTATAGTCGGCTAGAATTTACATCTTGGGTTGCCTCCCAAGCAGCGCTTGATTTAACGTCGTGGCACAACGCAGAAATCCTCTGTCTATTCACCTTGAACCTTGTTCCTTCCTTGTTCTTGAGTTCAACCGCTCAATGTGGAAATACTTGAGTTACTTTGAATGGCCTGATCTACTTGGACTTGAGCTTGCCAGGAAATAAGTGCACCCTTGATTTAACTAAGAGCACCAAATCACCGGCAAAAAATTTACGCTTTTCAATCTACTGATCATGGTACTTCTTCATCTTCTCCTTATACAAGGTAGAACTTTCATATGCGTTTAGGCGAAACTCATCAAGCTCATTCAGTCTTTGACTTGAAGCGGTGCCCCAATCCAAATTCAACTTCTTTAGTGCCCACATTGATTTATGCTCTAGCTCTACAGGCAAATGACAAGATTTCCCATATACAAGTTGGTAGGGGGACATACCTATGGGAGTTTTGAATGCAGTGCGATAAGCCCATAGAGCATCATCAAGTCTTCTTGACAAATCAGTTATGTTGGCGTTCATAGTCTTTGCAAGGATTTGCTTTATCTCTCTATTTGACACCTCAACTTGCCCACTAGACTGCGGATGATACAGAGTGGCTACATTGTGACGAACACCATATTTCTCTAGCAATGCCTTGAACAGCTTGTTACAAAAGTGAGAACCTCCATCGCTGATAATTGCCCTAGGTGTACCAAATCTGGAGAAGATACTCTTTTTCAGGAATGCAGTGACACTTTTTCCCTCATTGTTTGAAAGAGCAATTGCTTCCACCCATTTCGATACATAGTCAACCGCAACAAGAATATACTTCATCCCATGCGAACTCACAAATGGACCCATGAAGTCAAGACCCCAAACATCGAATAACTCAATCACCAATATCGGGTTCATAGGTAGTTCTTGTTTCTTTGAAATTCTTCCTTCTCATTGGCAATGATCACAAGACTTGGCAAAATCATGAGCATCTTGGTAGATGGTAGGCCAGTAATACCCACACTGCAAGATCTTATGAGTAGTCCAAATACCACTGTGGTGCCCACCAACAGGAGATGAATGACACGCCTCGAGTATACTCATCATCTCAACCTCGGGTACACAACGATGAATAATCCCATCAGCACACACGAAACAAGTAAGGCTCCTCCCAAAAGAACTTTTTCACATCAGACATAAACTTTTTCCTTTTGTGAAATGACAAATCTGATGAAACCAAATCGCTTGCCAAGTAGTTGGAAAAATCTGTGAACCAAGGGATAAGATCATAAGAGGCAGCCAATATATGTTCATCAGGGAATGCATCATTAATCTCAGCCCCATCTCCTAACTTAAGCATAGCTTCCTCCTCCAATCTGGACAAATGATCAACGACTTGATTTTCTGTTCCCTTTCTATCCTTTACCTCAAAATTGAACTCTTGCAACAAAACCACCCATCTAATCAACCTTGGTTTTGCATCATTTTTAGCCATCAGATACCTCAATGCAGAATGGTCAGTATGTACTATGACCTTAGTACCAAGCAAGTAGGATCTAAAATTTTCAAATGCAAAAACCACAGCAAGGAGTTCCTGTTCAGTCACAGTATAATTCTTTTGTTGGCATAGTAAATCGGATGAAGAATCTTCTCTCGCCTCTGTCCTAATACTACCCCAAGCGCCACCCAACTCGTATCACACATCACTTCAAACGATTGTCCCCAATCCGGTGAAATAATGATAGGTGTCGAAGTTAACTTCTCTTTCAATTCTCCAAATGCTTTCAGACAAGCATCATCAAAATCAAACTTACACTTCTTTTCGAGTAGCTTGCACAATGGGTGTGCAATTTTCGAGAAATCTTTTATGAACCTTTGATAGAAACCTGCATGCCCAAGAAAACTTCGAACACCTTTTACAAAGATGGGTGGTGGAAGCTTTTCGATTACCTCAACTTTGGATCTATCAACCTCAATACCTTTCTGCGAAATCTGATGACCCAGAACTAGACCCTCTTTTACCATAAAGTGGCACTTTTTCCAGTTGAGCACAAGATTGCACTCTTTACACCGGTTTAGTACTTCAGCGAAATGTGCCAAACAATCATCAAACGAGTCACCTACCACAAATAAATCATCCATAAATACCACTATAGTATCCTCCACCATATTTGAACATATCGACATCACACAATGCTGGAAGGTCACTGGAGCATTACATAACCCGAATGACATCCTTTCGAAGGCGAAAGTCCCAAATGGACAAGTGAAGGTGGTCTTCTCTTGGTCTTCTAGAGCTGTGGAGATTTGATTGTAGCCCGAATACCCATCTAGAAAACAATACCAACCTTTACCAGCGAGACGATCCAGCATCTGGTCCATAAAAGGCATCAGAAAGTGATCTTTCTCCGTCAATGCATTTAGCTTGCGGTAGTCCATACACACTCTCCACCCAGTCACTGGCCTCATCGAAACAAGTTCATTTTTAGCATTAGGAACCACAGTGATCCCTCATTTCTTTGGCACAAACTGAACAGGGTAGACCCAACTACTATCAGCAATGGGATATATGACTCCAGCATCCAACCATTTAATAATCTTCTTTTTCACAACCTCTTACATATGGGGATTAAGTCTCCTTTGATGCTCAATACTTTGCTTGTTGTCCGGCATGAGTTGAATTTTGTGAGAACAAATGCCAGGAGGAATCCCAATAATGTCTGCAATAGTCCACCCAATAGCCCTCTTAAACCACTTCAGTACCGATACCAAGGCCTTTATTTTCCCTTCACTCAAGGCAGCAGCAATGATTACAGTCAAAGTGCTATTTTGTCCCAAGAATACATACCGCAAATGGGATGGAAGAACCTTAAGTTCTAGTTTTAGAGGCTCATCAACAGACAGTTTTGCAGGTGGGGTGTCACGATTCTTCATATCGAATTCCAACCGTTTTGTCTTGAAACGAAATTCAAACCTATCAAGTGCAACAACTAGCTCATCATACTCATCAATACCATCACTATCAAAATTCATCATCACCGGTTCTAGCGCATCAACACCTAACCTTTCCTCAATGGACACCTCAAATTCTTGCCCCACAATGTGATTCACCACGAATACCGATTTAAGATCACTTTCATGCTTCATAGATCTACAGATGTTAAAAGTTACCTCCTCATTGTTTAATCATAACTTCATCTGCCCTCTCTCCATATCAACCAACGCACGCCAGTAGCAAGAAATGGTCTCCCTAAGATGATGGGAACCTCAAAATCAACCTCACAATCTAAGATCACAAAGTCCACCGGAAAGATGAATGACTCTACTTTCACAAGGACATTTTGCAATACTCCAATGGGCCTCTTCACAGTTCTATCAGCCATAAGTAAACGCATCGCAGTCGGTTTTGGAGCTCCTAAACCCAACTTCTTAAAAATCAACAATGGCATCAAATTAATGCTGGCACCAAATCACACAAGGTCTTCGCAAAGTGCAACATACCAATGGTACAAGAAATAGTGAAAGCTCCAGGATCCTCTTTCTTTTGCACAAGTGACCTAGTAGCAATAGCACTACAATGTTGCAACCTCTCATCATTCTCAAAAGTGATAGCCTTCTTTTTGGTCACCAAGTCCTTCATGAATTTTGCATACCCATGCATTTACTCCAATCTTTTTATCAACGGAACATTAATGGAAATTTGTTTCAACATTGCTATAAAACTGCGGTATTTTCCTTCTTCAGTCTTTTTCACTAACCTCTGTGGAAAGGGAGGTGGAGGTCTAGGCATGGGAACAACTTTTTGAGTCACCTCAGCTTTCTTTTCTGTAGCATCTTTCGAATCTCCAATAACCTCAATCTCATCCACATCTTTTTCTACCACTCTTCCAACCTTAGATGGCATGGGGAGATCAATAGTCTATTTTCCTCCTCGAATAATGACTGCCATATAATACCCCATTTTTTGGATTCTGGATGGTGTTGCTAGAAAGTGTGTCAGGCTGACATGGGTTTACAGTAGTGGACAACTAACTAAACTATAGTTCGGGTTTCTTTATTGACACTACATGGGCATCTACCTTCTGACCATTCCCAAATAAATCATTATGTATCTCCTTCACATTTTTATCAGTTGCATCAAACCTCTTCATCATCTTCTGCATCATATCTTCAATGCGAGTCATACTAATGCCACCCTCTCTATTACCAGATTCTCTATTACCAGGAGGGACATAGGGCCCAACTCTCTCATTCATGTTGCCATAGTTGTTTCAGTTGTAGTTGTTATAACGATTGTAGTTCCCATCCTGGACATAGTTTCCCTCTCGGTTGTAGTTTCCATAGTTTCGACCTTGGTTTTTTTTACCTTGGCGCCAATTATCCAAATTGGAACCTTGGGCGTTGGTTCAGAAACCCCATGTCTGATCATTCACCAAATTCACATACTCATCATAGTAACATTCCTCAACTGGTGGTGGTGGAGTTCTAGTTAGATAATTTACCTCATTCACCTTTTCTGCATTTCCACTCATATGTCTCAATACCAAATCCCAGTTCTGAACTCATTTGAGTCATCTCTTCACGAATGTCATCATTGGATTGAATTGGTGCAGTTTGGACAGCAAACGTGCTCCTTCCAGTAATTTCCTTTCTAATGCTCCATGCCTTATTGTTTTGGGAAATCCTCTCAAGTTTTTTAGCGATCTCCTTAAAAGTGTACTCACCATATGACCCTCCAGCAATAGTATCTAACACAGCCCTTACATTGTCAACTTGTCCTCTATAGAAGTACTCATTGAGTGACTCATCATTTATGCAGTGATTCAAAACACTCCTTATGAACCCAGTAAACCTATCACATGAACTGCTTATAGACTCTCCAGGTAGTGCTGTGAAATTATTCAGTTTATCCTTGTGATTTAGCTTCTTGGACACCAAAAAATACCTTGCTTTGAACACCTTATACAATTAGTCCCATGTAAAGATCGAATTATAAGGCAGCTAAAAAAACCACACAACAACATCACCGATCAACGACAATGGGAATACTCTCAAACCTATAACATGCATATCTAACTCTGGTCATCCTACACAACTCTTACAGACACTTGACAATTTAGTCATGTGAATGTATGGGTCTTCCGAAGCCAACCCAACAAACAACCCTCTTGCCGTAACCATTTGTATAAGGTTGTTGGTCACCATAAATGTATGTCCTAGAGGTAGATGAGGGAGAACAATAGGCCCATTTGATCCCACCGCATCATAGTCAATCATATAGTTATCACGAAACCTTGGTGCTGGCAGATTCTGCACCGTTTCTCTAATTTCGATTAGATTTCCACCATGAACCTGAGTGGGCACATTAACAACCCTAGGAGTGCAATTCAACTCCATCTCCTAGACCCTCTCTTATTCGATTGTTGTGTACCCCTTGATTATTCATTTTCCTCAGAGTTCATCTCAATTCAGGATCGTAGGAGGTCAAGGGTTTGCCTCGACTCCATGTACTTGGAATACACAAGAGTTGAAACCTGTAGAAAACGAAAACAAAATAAAAAAATGTAAAATCAGGAAATACTTGACTAAAGTTCAATAATGTAGTTAAACTTAATCTAAAATGGGTATTCCCCAGCAGCGGTGCCAAAATTTGATATGCTCAAATGACACCTCTCTTAAAGAAGCATACGCGATCGTTATCAGGTAAAGAACCCAATTTGTAGGTCGGTGTCGATCCCATGAGGAATATAGTTTAGACTTAAACTTAACTCACAGTTATCTCTTTTTAGTCAAACTATTTCTGAGAAAAGTAAACAGGGGGTTTATGTAACTAAAGTAACAAATTGTTGATTTGAATTAATAAGTAACAAGTAAGCAAGATTCACAGTTTGAGATATCAATATAAGATGGAAACAAGGGTATGTGTGTTCCCCACAAGCTTTTAACATAGTAATCCTAATAATAGTAATAATATCCTAGTGTTTGACATGCATGGCTGATAAGTTATGTATCCCTAAGTGATTGGTAATCATCGTAAGGACTTTCATTCGTGACTTGGTAAATCTTCGAATGTGTGCTTTACTAACCCTTACTTTCACCCCAGATTAGTCATTGTGTCAATTAACTTGGGGTATTCACCCTTTCCTCAATTGATTAAAGTTAGACTATTAGATAGCAGCAAATCCTTAATTAAATCTTTGTTGTTTAGTATTTTTCTCATTCATTACCCCCTTGGTAAGGCAAGTAGGAACGAGGCGAGTTCTAACGTTGCACACCTCTAGAAAAACTTCTAAACGAAAAGATTACCAATACATGTATAAACACTATTCAAGAATTACTTAGTTATTATTCATACTTTGTTAATTGTTCATGGTTCCCACAACCCTAGTTGTGAATTTAGCTACTCATGCTTGAGAGTTCACAATTCATAATTAGGTTAAAAGAATTCATGAACTTACAATTAGAATAGATGAAAACCGAAATCTTGAATTGAAAATCAAAGTGCAAATTGCATAAACCAACTTTTGGAAATTAAATTGCTAAGATTTTGCAAAATAATTCCAAAAGACCAAAATAAAAGTATACAATATTGTCTAACACCTAAAAATGGAAAATACAACCCATATTTATAGAGTTTTAAATCCTAAACCAACTAGGAAACAAAATAAGGAAAATTAGTCTAGGATGTGGTTTTGACTGACGGCAGGACCTACATACCGTGGTTCGACCTACGGTACGTGGGTCGCCTTCGTGGTTCAGGTACTGGAACTCTATATCTCTGATCTCATCGATGGATGTGTAGGTTGGGTCGTCACTTGACCTATGGTCCGTCATTGTCTTCCATGGTTCCACACTTGGTCAGATTTCCCTGATCTCCACCTACGATTCATCACCTATGGGCCGTCACTGGACCTACGGTCTATGGTTTTCTCCGTTGGTTGTTGCTGCTGCCACTTTTAGTCCCATTTTCTCTCAACTACTTCCTAACCAATTTCCTGCAAAAGATTACATAAAACAGTATATCTAATAACACAATAGCTCAAGAAACACACAAATTCTAAGTGAAATGCATCAAAAATACCATAAACACACGGTATATCAACTCGCTCCTGGATCTAGCAAAGCATATACATCAATTAAAGACTTTGATCATACCAGTGACAACCTTTGGCAAATTCTCTTGCTCTTGGCGACTAGTAATAGCATACAGACGGTTTGCTCCTGCGCCTACCCCTGAAGTAGCTCATCTAGGTGTAACTCTCTTTGGTGGAACAACCGAAGAATATTGGGCTCTATTGCCCCCATTACCACTACCTTTTCGTTCTTAGGGCACTCTCTTTAAAGTGACCATTCTGACCACACTTGAAGCAACCAGTGTAGCCATCACGACACACTCCTGCACTCCTGAGTGGGTCCTACCACACTTACCAATTGCAGGAATCCCATTACCTCCTTATGCCACACTACCTTGCGACTGTGCAGGTCTAGCTCTGAAGTTCTGTGAATTCAAATTCTTGAACTCACCGTTGTTCCTTAGTGCAGGTGCACTAGAAGATGATGGAGCACGTCCCTTTTGTTTTTGTTGGAAAGAAGACCGATTCGCATTACTCTTCTATTGCCCAGACTCATTCCATGATGTCTTAGCCTTCTTGTTTCTAAACTCTTCTCTATCTCTTAGCTTATCCTATTCAACCTGTTGCACATAGATCATCAGCCTTGATATGTGCATATCTCCTATCAGCATAGTTGTCTTGCCCTCCTTACTTGACAGACGAGAAAACCCAGCAACAAACAGACTCATTCTACTCTTCATGTCAGCAACCATCTCCGGGGTAAAATGGGACAGTTGGGTGAACTTAAGGTTTTACTCATGCACACTCATAGATTCCTGTTTAAGAGTGAGGAATTCCCTTACCTTGGCCTCCCTCAGTTCACGAGGAAAGAAATGTCCCATGAAGGCTTCTCCAAACACAGCCCAGCTCACAATCGGTGCACCCTCATCTCTATTATTCTTCCATTGGTCAAACCAGATCCTCGCAACACCCTTCAATTGGTATGCAACTAATTCCACTCGCTCAGCATCAACAACATGTATAATCTCAAAAACTTTCTGAAGCTCTTCCAAAAAGTTCTCCGGATCCACAGTGACACTTGAACCGGTGAAGTCTGGAGGATTCATCCTTAAAAATTCCTGGATTCTGGACGTATCAGCCACATCCTGTCGAACCTCTCTCTGTTACCCAGCTTGGTTGGTCACAACTTGACTTAACATTTAGATAGCTTCCCGGAACTGAGCGTAAGTGACCTCTCCTTGGGGTTGCACTTCAGGTGCATTAGGTACCCCTTGATCTTGTGGTTCAACATTAATTCCTCTTAGCGGGATGACCTCAGACAGCTCTTCGTGGAGGCATGATCTGAAATATACGCGCAAGCATAATTAGAGAGAAACTTTATAGAGATGAACTCTATCGCACGAAAAGAGTATGAAAGAAGTGTTACAGTTCATAAATGTTGCAGCCTCCTAATTATAGATGTGGTGCTCTTCATACCAATAACTAGGACTCTACAGTCAAGCCTTCATAGACACCCTAGGACTCTACAGACATGCCTTCATAGACACCTTAGGACTCTTGAACTCTATGCTTTGATACCAAGTTTGTTAAGCCCCAAGCCTACACCCTGGATGCGATTAACACTCGAGAACCATTGCTGGCCCCAAGCGAACCCTTGTCTTGACTTAACTCTTAGCAAAAGATTTACTCGTAATTAGTATGAATTTAAAAGCACAAATTTACTAAATGTCTCAAAATCAAACTCAGAATAATTAAAAATAAACATTCAAACTGGCCTGAAGGGTAACTCAAGTCTAGAACATAACAATAATTGAAATGAACAAGACTCATGAACTATATTTATCTATCTATGAAGCCTCTAATACTAAGAGGGATGTCGGGACAAGACCCCCAATCATCCTAACAACTGAAATAACTGAAACATAACAAAAGGGATCCTCTAGAAGCAAGGAGGCTCACCAAACAACTCTGGAGCTCAACTAGATCAACGAAGCGCTGGATGTTGATCCTGGTTACCTGTATATGCATCATAAAAGATACAGGCCAAATGGCGTCAGTACATGGAATGTACCAGCATGTGAGGGTAAATCTAAAAAAGACATAAGCTTGAACTAGAATCTGAAAGAAACGCTTACCTCATCTCAACTCAACTCAGGATACTCAACTCAATGCAGTATAAAAATAACAATAAAGATGCAGTTTATATAAAGCATTTAAAACAGTAAATAACAACTCAATGTATTTAAAAATACAATATATTCAGTTTGTATGCAAGGATACAATATAAACTTTGTTTGCATATGAAAATATAAAGTAAACTCTGTGTATATAAGAATATAAAATATCTCTGTGGGAGTTACTCTAACGACAACCATCACTATGAGCTATGTGATGATATATCGTCTAACCCATGCTACCAGAGTCTTCCTATACTTTGCCAGGGTATAGAACCTACTACTAAGTGGATTCACTAGTCTATGCTAAAAGTATTAAGGAATCATCTAAAAAGTATGATTCTTTCGACCCACATTGACTACATGGTTTATGGGGGCTGTGAGTTGTATGAATTCTCCCCCATATCGGTGCTCAATACTACTCCCAAAATATACTTAGATCATTATGTTTTAAATAAAAAAATTCCTCGTTCGGTGGTTTGAGATTATTACTCAAAAATCTTTCTCTTAAAAGAGATGGTACTTAAAGCTGCTCATGAACTCTTTGGGAAATCGGTGTTTCCTCTCTTGCTTAAATGCGAAAACATTTACTCTTGGGAATACTTATTTCTTATATATAATTTTAAAGAAAATGAATGCAACTTTACTCTTCATCAAACTCAAATGCTCAAGTCTTAAAACAAGCTTAAAAGGTTTGCAAAAGACTTCTCAAAGGACTCGAAAGAACTCTCAAGACTTGACTCTTAGCTCTACCTTGAATTTGAATTTATGGATTCAAGGTTATGATTCATGTTTATGAATTATTTCTAGATGTTTAGAATAAGTTTAGAGTGTTTAGAATCAAAAGGGAGTGAGGGAACACTTTAAAGGAACTCAAACATGCTAAACAATGGGAAAAGGGGTGGGAGTAGGCGACCTTGGCGCACAGTGGCGCAGGGATGGCAACCCTTGAACTACAGAGTGATGGTTGGGGCACACTGGCTGGCGCAGGGCGCTAGACCTCAACCTACAGACCCACTTCTGTGGCGCAATGGTGGGGTTGCGCGCCACACCTTGCCCAGATTCATCCGATGATTTCTCTTGCTCGTTTTCTAACCCCAATTCGCCTAGAATCGAATGGTTTCTTACCACTTAGATGAGAATACCTAACCAAAGTACACAAGAATCTACTTAAAAACAACTCTCAAACTCCAACGATTATCTCAAGAAATCATCAAACCCATCCTAATTCATGAACGGAAACAAAACTTCAAGAAACAAATCAAGAACTCAAACTCTTTCAACTTCAAGAACGAAACTTCGCTGAAAATAACATGATTGGCGTGTGAGTGAACGAACCTAACACTATAAGAACTCACATACCTCTTAGGAATCAAACCCTTGGCGAAACGACCTTCGATTTCGCAAGAAAAATCCAAGATAGCCTTGACTTTTCTCCCTTTCTCCTCTTCTTGAACTCTTCTCAAAACCCTAGGCGTATATTAGTTTGGGAAAACTGAACCAAATCAGTTTAGACCCCTAATTAATTACTAAAAATGAATTAACCTGATTGGATAAGGAAAAGACCAAAATACCCCTCTTAAATTCGGGTAACTTTCCTTAACCGGATAGCCTGACTTCAAACAGTCATATCTCCCTCATACGAGCTCGAAAATTAGAAAACTCGGTGGAGTTGGAAAGAGGATTCCAAGAACTTCCATTTGATATCTTATGAGCCACCTAACTCATCTTGTACTGAAAGTTATGGTCGTTTGAAGTTGACCCAAAACTCACAACTTAAGCTTAACTTACAAAATTTCAGATTTTGCTCTTTCCAAATTAGTTCTCTCTATTTTTAGCTCTTTTCTAAAACGGGATGTTATATATATTACACGGATTGTATTTCTTTTAACATAATAAAATACTAACAAAAATTCAACAATTTTATAATTCAAAAAATAATTTAAAATTCTTTTGTATATGTATCTTAAATTAACCAAAAAGAAATAAAAAAGAGTAACCAACTAAACAAACTATTTTAAAAATAAATATAACAAAATTGTATTTTGCCAAAAATATAAAAAAGACACGTGTAATTCCAGTTTATTATTTTAAAATAGTGAGATCCGTTTTTTTTTTTTTGGTAATTGTAATTTATTATTACCAGATTTGCAATATGTACAATGTTGGAAACTCTGGATGTGGACAACTTCCACTCTCAGAGCTCAGCTAAATCAAAATTCCTTCTTGCTAGCACCTATTCTAAGGATAGAAGTTAAGCTTGTGCATAAAACCTATAAGCCTAGGTATCATACTAGCTCTACAATGTATGCTTTGGATGATTACTTTAGTGATCATCTCTGTGTTCCTCTCCTTGTTTTGAAAAATCCTGTAGTTCCTTTCTTGCCAAATGTAGTAGATTGCTGCAGCTAAGGTCATTCTGTAAATCTCTGCTTGTATTGTTTTGCTTGAAGAATGTTCTACAGCCCATGTCAGTTCCTCAGTCCATCCATTGCTAACTCTATTACTTGATAGCCAATTCAGGAGCTTTTGCCACAGCCTTCCTGAGAATATACATGTAAAGAATAAGTACTGATGAGTTTCAGTTGCTTCCTTACAGAGTGGACATAAGATATTATTTGTGATCCCCTATTTTTCCAGTTTATCTCTGGTGTATAGTCTTCTATTTATAGCCAAGTACAATGCAAAGATCCATTTAGGGCTCCCCTGGTTGTTGCAAGTCATTCTCCTCCAGGGAACCTTGATATAATCACCCCTTAGCTTCTTATACATTGCTTTGATACTAAAGTCATATGTCTCCATGTTTTCTGCAATTTGCAAACCCTTCTCTTCAAGCCAATGTCCTACTTGTATAATTTTCCTCACTATCCAAGAAGCCTGGTTTGCTATTACTTCCCATGGTTTCCTACCTTTGAGGTAAAAGGTAACAATTCATAGTTTATCTTTTTTCTTGTTTAGATCCCACAAGTGCTTTAGTATAGCTGCTTTATTCCACATGTAGATATCAGTAACATTAAGTCATCCTGCTACTTTTGGCCAGCAGAGTGTGTCCCATGCAATAAGTGCCTTCCCTTTAACTTGTGTCTCTTCATTCCATAGAAACCTTTTACACATTGTTTCAACTCTTTTCAGTACTTGTTTTGGTAACAGAAAAATTTATGTCCAGAAAGCTTGCATAGATGTTAGCACATTGTTTACCAATTGCAACCTGCCTGTATATGATAAGAATTTTACAGTCCATGATGTAATTCTTCCCATTATCTTGACTATTAAGGGTTGGCATTGTCCTACTGACAGTTTCCTTGAGCTCAAAGGTACTCCAAGATATCTAAAAGGAAGTAAGCCCTTTACAAAACTTGTATGTTGTAGAATCAATTGCTGCATATCTTCTAACACACCACCAAAGTACACACAACTCTTTGCCTGATTTTCTATGAGTCCAGACACCTTTGAGAATTGTTTAAAACATCCATACAAGAGGGTAGTTGATGGTACATCTCCTCTACTAAACAACAAGAGATCATCAGCAAAGCTAAGTTGTATGATGTGTTGCTTGTGACATCTAGGATGGTACTTAAACTCTGGATTTTTTCTTAATGTTTTCAGCATTCTTGTAAGGTAATCCATAGCAAGGGCAAACAAATAAGGGGATAGAGGGTCCCCTTGTCTCACCCCCCCCCCCTCTTTGCTTTGAAAGGTGCACTAGATGTCTTTAATTATAATTAATTAAAATTCATATTTTTTTTTAAAGATAAATATTAAATATTTGAATAATCTACTTTAAAACTAAAATTTTAAAAAACTTTAAATTCTTTATTTAAATAAAATGGGAATATAAATAGACAGTTTTAGAACTCCCCGTTAAATTCCCACTCGAACACAAACTCTAAAAACAGATTAAAAAATAAATTACAACAAAATAAATGAATAAAAAATATGAAACTTCACACTAAAAAGATTTACTAAAAATTCTCTAATATAAAATAAAATGAATTTCCATTTTAAAATCCAAACTAAAACTTTAAAAATTAATTTTATTGAATAATTACTTTGAATAAATATTATGTAACCATTTTATAAATTTTTATATTTATATAAAGATAAAAATTAAGAATTAATATTTCAATGATCTGTTTAAAATTTAAAAAAATAAAAATATAAATTCTTTATGTAACGACCAGTTCCCGTCGTTATGGAAAAGTCAATGGAGAAGGAATTTGGGCCAGATTTTTTTTTTCATAGTACTTGGAAAATTGTAGTCTAGTTCAGATTTGGACGAAATCTGAGTCAGGTACAGTCTAGGGAAATCTGGTAATGAATGGGGGATCTAATTATGAAATTGACCACATAAGTGGATACCTAAGATGTTAAGGAGCCGGTACGACTTTACGGAATCGAATTCAAGCGAGTAGAACAACCAAAACTGATCTTGGCGCGAAAGGGTAGTTTAAGAATGTCCTGGTTTGGAAATGTGTTGTGAAATGGGGGATTGAAACTCAAATTCCGAGGTTTTGTCTCCGTGTAAGCCACTAGGGCAGGGCCGCTGTAGCGGGTTGGGGTCTGCTGTAGCGGGCCAGTCGTGACTTAAGTCAGGGAAAAATCCCAATTTCGTTATTTTTCTGCAAACTTCGTTCTTAAGAGTTAGGATAAGACCCAGGACGAGTTCTTGACAGTTTTTCATGACTTTTGGTGCTAAAGGTAAGGGTTTTACTCCCCTAATCCATTTTTCGATCCGTAGAACTTAGATTCATGGGTAATTATTGTTGGAGGAGGGTTTTGGCCTGAAGTTAATGGTGGGAAAAACCCCTAGATGCACTTTAGGATCATGGATTGGTCTTGGGTTACTGGGTTTGGTATAAGTCGGGTAAATTAGACCGTAATTATTGATCCTTGCGTTATATTAATTGTTTGTAGACCTAGAACAAGTGGAAAGCATCCGAAAAGGGAAGGCTCAAGTGTCTTAAGAGGATTCAAGCTTGGTTTCGAGGTAGGTGATGGTTTGATTTCCTATTTGTGTGATATATATCGGTTAATTGCTTCGTTGTATGCATGCATGTATGTGATTAGGGAAATGTGAACCGAAACTAATGCAAATGAGTATATGTATATGAATAATTACATGCCATGAAATCATTGCTTGATTGTATGACTATGAGCATTGTTGATTATGTGTGTGATTTTGATTGTGGTTGTGTTGACCTGATCGGGTGTCACGTTCCGACACATATATTGGATCGGGTGTCACATTCCGACATATGTATATTGGATCGGGTGTCACGTTCCGATACACTAACAGTTTGGGTATGGGTTTTATGAGAGAACTATTATTATTGATGTGCTTATGTATACTTGGCATTGATAATGGAAGATTGTACGTTGCTCTGAAATGATAACTGAACCGTATTCTGTTTATGTGTGCTTACTATGTTATGATTGATCGTTGTATATTGTGCTTATGGGAGTAGCCGTTTGATCTTACCAGTACAATGTGGTTGTGTACTGATACTGCACTTGTTCTTTCTTTGTTGAGTACAGGGCAACTTCAGGCGACTACTGACAGACCTCATTTAGGAGTTCACTGATCGAGACCAAATTCAAGGGTGTGCTAATTCTTCACTGCCATAGATTTTCTTGTGTTTAATCCATTCTCTTCGAACCTAGACTAGTTCTTTAGATATTTGTTATGTTTAGCTCTCGGGGTTGTACCCCTTGTTCTTAGACTTGTCGATAGTAGAGTTTTGGTACATTGACTTTCAGTTTCTAGGGGTTGTTTTCCGCAAATGTTTTAGTAGCTGTTTTGTTAAACTTTCGGAGTTTATGGGAACTCCATTTTCTTTTAGACATTTAAACCTGCTTCGTATCTTTAAATGTTTAGTTTATCGTTAAGTTGCTTAGTTGGGTTGTAGTAATGGTTCTCCCACTGGAGGGTTAGTGTGGGTGTCAATCAAGATGGTTTGGGTCGTGACACTTTATTTTAATAAAAATGGGAATATAATAGGCAGTTTTAAAACTTCTCATTACATCCCCGCTCAGACACAAACTCTAAAACCCGATTAATAAAAAATTAATAAATTAACAAATTTTATTACACAAATTGTAAAATTTAATATTTATATAAAGATAAAATTAAAAATTAAATATTTGAATGATCTTTTTTAAACTTAAAATTTAAAAATAATAATTAAATTATGTATTTAAATAAAAACAGGAATATAAATAGGCAATTTTAAAACTTCCCATTGCATTCCCACTCAAACACAAACTCTAAAACCGAATTAAGTAAAAATTAGTAAATTAAACCAATTATATTACACGAACTGTCTTTCTTTTAACATAATAAAATACTAACAAAAATTCAACAATTTTAAAATTCAAAAATAATTTAAAATTCTTTTATATGTATCTTAAATTAACCAAAAAGAAATAAAAAAGAGTAACCAACAATAGGAATTAATGTAGAATTCTTCTGCATGTGGGGTTCGATTTTCAAACTAATGTAAAAAGTTAGAATTTATTTTTAATTCAAATTTCAACATCATATAAAATTGTTTTAAAGAAAGATCTTTTTATTATTCTTTCTTATTCTTGTTTTTTAAATACAATATATTTTTCTTATAAGTTATATATTTGTATTGGAAATTAATGAGATATATTTGTTTCCAACATTGTTTCTCTCTCGTCCTCATTTACTTTTCGTTTTTTTTCTTTCCTTTGTTTGTTATTTTCTATTTTTTAAAATTATTATTATTATTATTACTTCTATTACTATTACTACTGCAACTACTGCTATGCTTTTTCTTAATTATTATTATTATGCTGTTGTTATTATTAATTTGTGATGATCTATTTATTTAGTTCGACGTTGGAAGAATTTTGGATGAAGATAAGAAGTTTGAACAAAGGTAATCCAATAGCTTTTGTTTAGATGAATTTTTTTCTTACTAAATGTGTTCTCTTCATAGTTATTACATAATTTATTTTCTTGCTACTTTATTGATTAGCATTATATAAACGGTAGAAAGATCACCATTTCAGTTTACAATTAGTAGAGTTTCTACTAAGAATAAAGACGACTTTGTGCAGTGTCAACTTTCATTTTTATGCAATATCACTACATTACATTCATTTATCTATTATATTTCAAGAGAAGTAGCAAATAGATTTTCAAACATTTGAATTATTTAACTTAAAAATTTCAATTAGTTTTGAAAAAAAGAAGATAATAACAGAGAACTTCAAAATAAAGTAAAAGACTTAAATAAAATCTTTTAAATAATGAATAACATAATAAGAAAAATATAAAACATAAAAGTTATTTGATAATTACATGATTTGTTGTCTCTATTCATATAGAATTGGTTATGGGTAGGGGAGGATGTAGGGGAGTACATTTCATTGAGGAACAATATGCTAGTTGAACTTTTGTAAGATAATATACTTTAACATGTTCGAACAAGATATCACAATCTAAAATAATAGTTATAGTTAATATTAGTTGTGCATTGCCTGGGTACGTATATTAGTTTGTATCTAATATTAAATTATTTATTACTCCCTCCGTTTAAAAAAAATGACTTCCTTTCCTTTTTAGTCTGTTTCAAAAAGAATGACCTCTTTCTTTTTTTGTAACATTTTAATTTTAGCTTTCCACGTGGCATGTTTAAGGCCATAAGATTAAAGGGCAATTTTGTACATTTGACATAACTTTAATTTAGGACCACAAGATTCAAAAGTCTTCTTTATTTTCTTAAACTCTGTGCCAAGTCAAACTAGACCATTCTTTGTGAAACGGAGGAAGTATTTTATTACTCACTTAAGGTGTGTTTGGTATGGAGGGAAATATTTTCTGGAAAATGTTTTCCAATTTTTCCATGTTTGGTTGGCTTAAAAGTTTGGAAAATGTTTTCCAAATCAACTCATTTTCCTCAAATTTAAGGAAAATGACTTCCCTACCAGGAAAACATTTTCCTAAACTCTACTTCATCCTTTAATTTTTTTTCTTACCCTATCCATACCCCGTACCCAATCCTCCCCATAAAAAAAATTGATTTTTTTAAATTTCAAATATATTTTTATCCCTACCCCCAAATCAAC
>NW_006239111.1:38799-49475 GCF_000226075.1 Solanum tuberosum
CACCCTCTCCTAGGCCATCCCCATCATTTTTATTTTTAAAAAATTAATTTTTACGCCACCCTACCCCCACCCAGGCCACCCCGTCAAAATTTCTATTTTTTTTATAAAAAATGTTTTTGAAAAATATTTTAAATTTAAAAGAAATTCATTTTTATGCTGCCTTCACCCCACCCCCCAATCGCCACCCCGACAATTTTTAAAAAAATTGTTTTTGAAAAACAATTTCTTGGGTCAGGTCTTAGGATCGGTTTTGGAACGGTCATCTAGGTCTTGTCCTAGTTTGGGTATCGCGTAAGCGTGGCAACGGGATCGGTAACGGAACTATCGGAACTGGCTCAAAACCGACATTCTCTGTGCCGGGAAAAGATCGGAACCGAAATCGAAACGAACGGTACCATTAGTTCTGAAATTTTACAGACTTTCGTCCCGGACTGGTACTGGACCAGATCGGACCGGACCAGTAAACCGGGACTAACGACTTTTAAAAAAAAAAGATTAATTAATTAATAAAATTAAAAATTATGATTTCCGATATATTTCTTTTAAAAGTCTATTTTAAAATTAAAAAAATACGAAATATTTCAATCTTTAAAAGTTTAAAGTGTAAATTTCAAACTTTAAAAGTTTAAATTGCAATATTTAAATGTAAATTTCAAACTTTAAAAGTTTAAATTTCAATCTGTTTAAATTTTAAATTTGAAACTTTTAAAGTTTAAAAGTTTATATTTTAAAATTTAAACTTTAATAGTTTAAATTTTACAAGTTTAAATTTCAATCTTTAAAAGTTTAAAAGTTTAAATTTTACAAGTTTAAATTTCAAACTTTAAAAGTTTAAATTTCAAAATTTTACAAGTTTAAATTTCAATCTTTAAAAGTTTAAAAGTTTAAATTTTACAAGTTTAAATTTCAATCTTTAAAAGTTTAAAAGTTTAAATTTTACAAGTTTAAATTTCAATCTTTAAAAGTTTAAAAGTTTAAATTTTACAAGTTTAAATTTCAATCTTTAAAAGTTTAAAAGTTTAAATTTTACAAGTTTAAATTTCAATCTTTAAAAGTTTAAAAGTTTAAATTTTACAAGTTTAAATTTCAATCTTTAAAAGTTTAAAAGTTTAAATTTTACAAGTTTAAATTTCAATCTTTAAAAGTTTAAAAGTTTAAATTTTACAAGTTTAAATTTCAATCTTTAAAAGTTTAAAAGTTTAAATTTTACAAGTTTAAATTTCAATCTTTAAAAGTTTAAAAGTTTAAATTTTACAAGTTTAAATTTCAATCTTTAAAAGTTTAAAAGTTTAAATTTTACAAGTTTAAATTTCAAACTTTAAAAGTTTAAATTTCAAATTTTTAAAGTTTAAATTTCAAACTTTAAAGTTTTAAAAGTTTAAGTGTCAACTTTGTCATTACTCATTTGAAAATTGAAAATGTAATAAAATAAAGACGTGTATTAAAATTGAAGACAATAATTAAAAAAAAAAAAGATTAAGGCGTAGCTTATATTTATTAATAAAAATTTAATAGTATAATTTGAGTTACAAAATATTAGTAAAGGAGGACCTAATCTACATAACCATCTTCTAGGAAGGGTTCTATTTGAATTAAACCTCGAATTTATCATACTAATAGTTCATTGTATCAATCAAGTTTTGTCTTAAATCATTTAGTATTTCTCTAGTAACATGATCTGGAATTGGTTGATCGACTAGTTCCTCCAATGCATCAATGCCGTCATCACTATAATCTTCCAACATTTCATCACTATAATTTTCAAATTTGGTAGGTAAAGCTGGACGTCCATAACTCCTTCTCTCAGCATTAATCCAATCTCTAAATAATACTGATATCTCCAAGTTGTCTGCTCCTAATGAATATCTATGCTCTCCAATTTGATATCTTGATGAACTAAAAGCGTCTTACGAAGCTACTGAAGATGCTTGAATAGCTAACACATATCGAGCCACCGGTTGAAATTTTGGAAATTCTTTGCCGTGATTGGTCCACCAATCTAGAAGATCAGGTAAACCTTGTGATTCCTTAATAGTTTCCGTACACTGATTAATATATGCATCAAAATTATTTTTTTCGTTATGACTAAGTTCAAGATAACATTCTAGCATATCATCAATATTTTCTTCACTATATCTACACCTAGAAGTTTCACGTTCTTCATTACGTACTACATTTATTCTACGAGAATTATACAAGTCATACAATTTTCTAGCTTCAATTTTTATACTATCTTTAACTTCTTGACAACTAGGTGTTTCAAAATCTTGAATATCTAAATTTAAATATATTTAACCATTCGTGATACATCTACATCTTTGTAACTTGGGTGTAAAAAACAAACAGTTAAATAAATTTGAGGAATAGGAAAAAAATATTTTTAAAATTTTTGAATCAATGCTTTAAGAGAATCTGCAAATCTTGGTTTATTCTTGAATTATAAAATTTACTAGAAATAACACAAATATTTGGTAAAACAGAGCAAATAGTTGGATAATAAAGTCCAAAAAATTGTTTTGTAGCTAAATAAAAAACTTTTAAAAATTCTATAAATTCTTTTACGTCATTCCAATCATTTTCATCAACTCTATAGTCCATATTTGAATTATGATCAGTCCAAACCATTTGTAAAGATTTCTTATATTCATAAGCAACTTGAAGCATTTCAAATAAAGAATTTCATCTAGTACACACTGATTTTGGAATTTTTCTAGGGTGAAGAATTAAATTCACGACAACGATTTTCAAATTCTCTACGTCTAGACTTTACTTGACATTTAAAAATAAAATGACATGCAGTTTCACATTTTATGCAACCATTATTATACATTGTTATACCATCTCTAACAATCAAATTATATATGTGTGCAGCACACATAATATGAAAACCATCAATATAAATAGGGCAAAAAGTCGATTTTAGTATATCAACAGCATATGTATTATTAGAAGCATTATCTAGAGTGACACTAATTACTTTATCACAAATTTCATAGTTTTGTAAAACATCTAAAATAGTTTGAGTTATGTAACTACCAGTTTTATGCATTTCACAACATACATAACCTAAAATTCTTTTTTGCATAATCCAATTTTCATCAATCAAATGTGCAGTAATAGTGAAATAATCATTACCATTAACACTACGACCCATATCAAAAGTAATAGCTATTTTACAAGTATTATAATAAAATAAACAACGAAGATATTGAAAATGTTGAGCTTGATAATCAAAAATAGCCTTTTTAATTGTATTTCTAGTAAAACCTTTAAAATGTGGATTATACACAATTTAACGAAGATATTTAAAATGTTGTGCTTGATAATCAAAATTAGCCTTTTTAATTGTGTTTCTTGTAAAACCTTTAAAATGTGGATTATACACAATTTGAATATAATGAATAAAATCGAGATTTTCAGCAAAACTAAAAGGCAAGCCCATAACAACAATCATTTTAGCTAATTCTTCAAGATCTTTTTCTCTACTATATGAGCGTTGTGTACTAGCGCCAATAACATTAGAAGGGTTTAATTGCGATTGGATCATATTAGAGCCCCCTACTCCTACAGATGCACTAGGAAGGATGATACCATTCTTTTTAACTCCGGCTACAACTTTAGCATACAAAAATTCATTTTTACAACATCCCATTAAATGATTACTCAAATGTCCTGTACCACCCTGTTTTCCCACAGTTTTATGATTCATTCTATGTTTACATTTATTGCAAATAACTTGTGTTTTATCTTCACTTTGAGTAAAAAATTGCCACACAATAATTTTTTTAGCACGTTCTACCTTGGGCCTACCCTGACTAGGATATACGGGGTGGGGGGGGGAGCAGGACAACAAATGGGAGCGGGAGCGGGCCTACCCTGACTAGGATATACTGGCTCAGTTTCATAATCATCATCATCATCAAAAGTATTAATATCATCATTAACATTATCATGTTCTACTTCTTCTTCTAATTCTTCATCAAAATTATCAAACCTTGCTTGTAAAGATTCATGATAATGATCTAATTCATTATTACTATCAATATTAAAAACAGTTTCATCGACATGCGTAAAATCTTCTGTATTTATTCTTAGTTGTGCTACTTGTCTAGTTTTAGATTTAAAAGAACTATCATTTTTTTTATTTTTCTCAGAATTACCAGTAAATAAATTAGTTTCCGCATCAATAACAGTTCTTTTACCATTGTCAATATTTTTTTTTTACCAAAATCCATATTAAAATATGAAAAGTGAGTAAATTATATATAATATGAAAGTTAAATGCAAACAAATCAATAAGTAAATAAGTAAAGACTATAAAGATGAAAGTTGGAACGAATTTATCAAACGTCTACTTAAAAAAGTAGATGAAAGTTGATAGATGAAAGTTGAATCTTGAAGCTTGAAGGTTGCTCCAAAGACCTAACAAGTTATCCACCAAATCTTTCAAACTAATATAATTTGTAAATTAATAGAGAATTAGAGATTAGAGACTTGAGAGTTGAGAGTTGAGAGAATAGAAGATGAAGAATATTTGTGAGTAAAAGTAATGAAAGTTTGGGGGATTTTATAGTTAAAAAATAGGACGAAAATGTAAATTTTAAAACTTTAGGGTATTAAAAAAGTTATTTTGGGGGGTGTGGGAAGGGGGTGTATGGAGATGTTTTGGGGGGTTAAAGGCTGAAATAGCTGTTGGGTGGGGCCCAATAGCCGTTACCCAACGGCTACAATATTAATTAATTAAAAAAAATTTAAACTGTCGAACCGGACCAGACCCAGAATCTAAACCGGCACTTTCCGAATCAGGATTAACCAGTAATTTTTCAATTTTCGTTCCGTTACCCCTCCCGGTTCCCCTTTATTTCGGAACCAATCGGAGCCTGCCGGAACAGTATCGGACCGGGACGGAATGGTACCGATACCGGCACCTCCCGGTTCCACTGCCTGGCCTAGGTAACAGGGTTGGGTCCTTGATCAATTATCGGGCTTAATTTTCGAATCATAAATTATTTTTCTAAAGAGTAATTTCTAGTCTCTAACAAAAAATAAAAGGTATTTTCTAAAAAATATTTTTTCATTCATCAACCAAACATTAAAAATTATTTTCAAAAAATATTTTCTAGTCACTAACAAAACATGAGAAAATAAGTTAGAAATCCACTTATTTTCTAGGAAAACATTTTCCTTCGTACCAAACACACCCTTAATATTAATTTATTTTCCCTATATAATGTTAAACGTGTTTAAAACAACAATTTTTTTTGAATCTTTTGATTTTTGAATAATTTATAATTAAGAAAATATAATACATTATTTAAGTAAAAATGAAACCTATATCAAACCCTCTTCTCTTTATTAATTTTTTGTCATTTCAAATTCAGCAATAAGTCCGTTTCAACAGCGGAATGCCCAATTCTCTCTCTCTCCGGCAAATCGAGCGGTAAGTAAAGAAAACCTAATTCCTTATTTCGTTTTTGAATTTTTCGTTCTTAGGCAAAAAAAAAAGTTTTAAATTTCAAAGCCATTTACCAAAATCAAGTTTTGACTTTTTTCAATTGATTTATGATACCCCTTGTTTGATACATCAGGTCTCGTGTTTGACAGAATTATTCTTATGTTTGGTAAGAGATTGTAGAACAATACTTATTGATATACATGTGACATAGTAAGAATCCCAATTTTTTTGATGAATTAATGAATAGAAATGAATATTCTATCATTTGATTTAGTCGCACACTTGAAAGATAGCCCATAAAGTCACGGGAATAGTTGGTTTATTGATACGGACCCTAGGGGAGTGGAATGGATTTAGAAAATGCATTATCTACCTTAAATTGTTTGGAATCGAGGGATAGTTGATGTTGCACACTACTAATTTTATCAGGGTGGGTTATAGTAGACGGCACACAATGTTGGGTGCTATATTCTGTGCATGTATTCACTTTGGGTTGTATAAAATGGCTAATCTTTTATTGAGGAGAGAATTTTCTCGAAAGTAGTTCCTGAGGCAAACTGGGGGAAATTTCACTAGATGAAATGTTATGGAGAATTGACAGAGTCACAACTATGAATTGGTCTGTTGTTGCAATATCTTGTGTTGTGCTTTGTGTGAGTTGCTAATATGTTTTCTTTTTGAAGGTCTTTTTTCTATCTGGTTTATTAGTTGCATAGTCATGATGGATCTTGATCTCAACAAGTTCAGAAGTGGTAGGATTTTTGAGGTATTAAACTTCTTACAGTATTTGCTCCTAGATTGTTTTTTCCCCTTTGCTTCAATAATGTTATACTTTTATCAAATCAAATGCAAGTAACTGGTGAGTAAGCTTTTAATTATATAGTGAAACATTTTATTTCCATATAGCATATCTAGACATTTATTGGTCTTCCCAATGAAAGATTGAGAACTTTATTAGCCCTTGGAATTTCTGGTTTTGATGATGTTTCCGAGGGTCATGGAAACTAGAATTTTAGAGAAAACCTTGTTTGGTGCAAAATCAAAGCTTATGCATCGGGTGACTTTCTTGTCGTCACAATATATTTTGAATGATTAATTTGTGGTTAAGATATAAGGCTGATCCTTTCATCTAATACTGCATGAGTGGCACTCATATGGATCCATTATTTTATGTACCTATAGAGGAATTTATCTATTTTCTTTTTTCATATATCGCCTAGCAAACATTTCTATTGCCAATTTACTGAAGTAATCATCTTTTCGTTTTTTTGAAATATATGTTAAGGACCTATACATGATATCTTGGTTTGTCCTGGATGCTCTATGTTTCTTGTACGTTTTAATTTTTTTAGTTTCACCGTGCTCTCTCCCTATTTCCCCCTTGAACAACGGGAAACTCATATGTGTACATTTAAAGTGTGATCTGGTAATACCTTTCATAGTTGTGAGTTACTGGGTTAGCGTGATCTTTTTAATCTGAAATCATTTATCTACATGTTGAAAGTGTAGAAAAACTCTACAACAAGCTCTTTAACTGTACCACCACCTATGTGCAAAAACTCATTTTCGATTGAGAAAAAACTCCATATTGATTGTTCATGCTACTATATTCACTGTCTATCAGAGCTTCATGATGAAAAGGATAGCTCGTGAGGTTTAAAGCAGTGATAGATTAAAGTTGGAGCTTCACGATGCTTCTGATCTTAAATAGATCAGTTGATGAAAGTCTTAAGAAGGCTGCCTCTGACATGTATTATTGCTTATTTTTATTAGATTTTGCTAAGCAATTTGTGCTATAGAAAGAGTTTGTTAAATTTTTGACACAAATTAGAAGTGCTCACTTTTGGAAACCTTAAAGGGCCAAAAATGCTCAAGAGCATATTTGAGGAACTACTTTTAACCTACACCCAAACATAAGTGATATTGTTTTTTTCTTGTTCCTAGTGATTGAATTATCTTCGATGTTATGTTTTTGATAATTTTTATTGGCAGAATTTGAAAATATGAAATGCTCTTGAAAATTTTATCTAAAGTTTTGCTTTACGGATGCTTATACATTCTCTCTATTGGATATTCTTAATCTGAAATTGAAATTTCCATCATGTGTGCCTGTTGTTTTGTGTCTTCAGGATCTAGAGGACTTGGTGGTTCAGTTGATCTTCTAGACCATTATAAACTTAGGAAACATCTTGATTTTTTATGTAAGTGATCATTACCACCCTTTATATCTGAGACAGAATACCTTAGGAGTGTGGTGGGGGACAGAGAAATAAGGAGAGGTGAAGGGATGGAACTAGATCAGCTGTCCAAAAGCTCCTCCTATGAGGGACACAGATGTGTACACTTGCATTCCTTTTGGCTTGGATCTACTCACGGATGCTTTTCGGCTCAGAGAAACATGATCTGTTGATCTTCCATCGGTAAGAATCCACCTTATAATCCTTGATGTGCTCTCTTACTGTTTTGGGAATGCTAACTCAAGGATCCGTTTGCTATACTAATGCAGTCTTGTCGTAAAATTTCCCAGTAATTTATCTTTATGTTGTTAATAGGCAGGTATTGGGTTACCTTCAGGTGCATCAAGGCATAAAAAGAACAAACACAAAGATAGGTCAAGGAAACAGGATCGTAACAGTTGAATTGATAAGGATCGCATGCCAATCAGGGATAACAATAAGGAGAAAAATGGGAGTAAGAAGCAGAATCATCGTCCAGATTTGTTTCTGAGACAGCAAGTATAGGTAACACATAACCCGGGTTTCATTTTTGTGATAGTGGTTAGATCCAAGATAAAAATTTGGCTTCTTCTTTCAATAGCAATTTTGAATGGTGTAAATGATTGTGCTTGGCTTGCAGACTTGAAATTAATTTTATGCTTCTTGCCATGAACAGTTGCTTATATTTTTTCATGTTCAATTCAACATATAATATTTCAAATGGAACTCTGTCAGCATAAAATGTGAAGTGTTGAAGTTGTTTTGCAGTTAGTGGTACATAGGGTTGAGATATTTGTTGCAATAATTGCTGCTATGGCTTTTTAGGTTAGTAATGTTATCCTTCATGAATTAGATAACTAACAGAGATATTTATAGAGCTTAGATTTGTATGGAAGTCAAGTTGATATGTTTTTAGATAACTATATTGTGTTGTTAATTGCTCTTTCAGAAGCCAATAACTGATGGCAATGGAGGTTTTTCTGGTATCCAGCCATACCAGAAAACTGAGTTAAAATAAGGTAGCTTTCATCCGACCTGGTAATAACAAATTTTCTTTATATAGAAAGTTCACAGTAATGTGTGGTAACTTAGCTGAGTAGCCACAAATTTTCTTTATTTTTCATTTCTGGCACGTGAATAACGGCTTAGTAATTTTCTAAACTCATGACATATAATGCCCCAAGATCTGAACAAAATTGAGGATTTTCAAAAATGGTAGAAAATTGCCTTTCTCATAGTCAAAATAGCGGGGATGATTATCATACATATCTTTAATTAAGGGCCCCCAAAGTTGCACATAAACAAAATAACTTGAAAAATGAGCTAGATCACTATTAAAAACAAGGGAAAATATGACGGAGCCAATAATCGTTGCTTTTGGAGCGATGCCTTTTGCGACGCTGGCCATCATTTTTATTTTCTTAAAAACTTTTTAATTAGAAGTGACGGACAGTGACTATGTCTGTCGTTATTTTTGACGGATTTTTGTTTTAAATATATATAAAATTAATAATTTAATATATGTAGGATCGTCATCCATTGCTTTTAATTAAAAAATAATTATTTATAAATTAATTAATAATGACGCCGTCCATCGTTCTTAATTAATTTTAATTTATCAATTTTTTAAAAATAAGCATCGGACAACATCGGTTTATTCATCGCTTTCGGTCAAAGTGTTTGGTCAAATGTTTTTAAAAAGTGATGTTCGTCACTTCTCTTAAAATATCTGGAAGACCAGACACGAATTTCTCATTTTTCCTGATTCCCTCTCTCTTCTCCTCTCCTCTCTAAACTACCACTACCACCTTGTTGTTCTTGCCGCCTGCTCCGCTTCCGCCGGACGCCATTAGTTGTGCCGCTAGTGCCTGCCTCTGCTGCCTTAGCCCCTCTCTCTCTTCTTATTAAGGTAAGAGTTTTAAATTTATGTTTAGTTTTTTTTTTCCAGATTGATTAATTTTTTATTTATTAGTTTATTCTATTTAGTTTGTTGAATCTATGTTATTACTATAATTACTTTGTAGATTTGATTGTGAAATAGTGAATAAAGTTATAATTTTGATTTTAGGGCTTTAGTTTGAATTGAAATTTTTGAATTCGATGTTGAATTGAGTATATTGAGTTGAAATAGAAGTGGTTTTGAAGTTAGAACTTAGAACTAAGATAGACTTGAATTTTTGAACTTAGAAATAATTGAATTTAGGATGTTTGAAGGTTGAGTATAGAAAAATATTGGATAATATGATTTTTGAAATTTAGAACTAATTAGAAATTAAATATTCTATGTCATGAACTTGAATTTTAGGATTTTTGAAGTTGAACCTATAAATTTTGAACTTTAGACTTTAAAACTAATTAGAATTTAGAACTTCATGTTGTCATGAACTCGAACTTTAGATACTTGAATTTTAGTATTTTTAAATTTAATTATACTTGAAATTTGGAATTTTGTACTTTAACTTAGAAAATTTCAACTTGAATGTCATGAACTTAGAAGTTAATTGGAACTTGTAATTATAACTTATAACTTAATTAGAACTTGAACTTAGAACGTTGAACTTGAAATCTTGTTGACTTGTAGTCATTATGAACTAATTACGCTTAAACTTCAGAAATCTTGAATTATTGTAGGATTTATATATGAACTAAAGTTCACAACCTAAAGTTTATATATGAATCCACAATAATTCAAGATCTCTAAAGTTTAAACTTAGTTCATAAAGACTGCAATTCATCAAGATTACTAAAGTTCACAACCTAATAAGTTCATAAATTCTATAATTCAAGATTTCTAAAGTTCACAATTTAAAGTTCATAAACCCTACAATAATTCAAGATTTTAAAAATTGAAGCTTAATTAGTTCATAATGACTATAATTCAACAATGTTTCTAAAATCAACAAGAGCTCAAGTCCAAAGTTCTAAGTTCAAGTTCCAAATTCATGTTATAATTAAATTCCAAGTTGTAATTACTGATATACCGTGAGTTTACGGTATTTCTAATA
>NW_006239111.1:49575-66335 GCF_000226075.1 Solanum tuberosum
ACTTTGCATGTAATACACTAGAAAAGGATTGCTATGAGTAGGATTGCTGCGTTATAAGATTATGGGGAACACATATACCCTAGTTATTTCTCTTATCTGGATAACAACCAAAGTTGAGTTTGATTATTGATTACTTATTAAGTTCTTACTATTTGTTTTGCACAAAACACCACCACCCTTTTAATTACCTGTTTCTGGAAATAATTTGACTAATTGAATATAATTGTTGGTTAAAAGTAAAGTCTAAAACCATTTTCCTCGTGGGATCGACCCCAACCTACAAGTTGGGTTCTTTACTTGATAACGATCGCTTATACTTCTGTAAGGAGGTGTAATTTGAGCGTATCAATTACAAATTTTAATTAAGTTCTAAGTTAATGACATTCAAGCTGAATTTTTCTAAGTTAAAATACAAAATTTCAAATTTCAAGTATAATTAAAGATCGAAAATCCTAATATTCAAGTATTTAAAATTCATGACAACATTAAGTTCTAAGTTCTAATTAGTTCTAAAGTTTAAAGTTCAAAATTTATACAAACCAAAAACATTTCTAAGTTCAAATTCAAAAATCCTAAAATTCAAGTTACATTGAATACCTAATTTCTAATTAGTTTTAAACTTCAAAAATCGTACAATTCAATAGTTTTCTAAGTTCAACTTTCAAACATTTTGAATTCAATTATTTCTACGTTAAAAAATTCAAGTAATCTAACTTCTTTATTCTAATTTCATAAACTACTTCAATTCCAACGGTAAAATACTCAATTCACCACCTAATTTAATAAATCCAATTCAAGCACTAAATTAAGATAATAACTTCATTCACTAATTCACAATCAAATATACAGACTAACTATATTAATAACATAAATTCAATTAACTAACAAATAAAAAATTAATCAATTTGAAAAAAAACTAACATAAATTCAAAACTCTAACCTTAATAAAAAGAGAAAGAGGAGTTGGGGGAGGCAGTGGCGGCGCAACTAATGCCGGTGTAAGTGGGCGGAGGGGACAACATGGTGATTTAGGGAGAAAAGGGAATGAAGAAAAATGAAATATTTGTGTTTGATCTCTCAGATATTTTAAGAAAAGCGATGAACATCGTCATTTTAAAAAAACAAAATATTTGAACAAAAAAGCGACGGACTAAGTGACACTGCTTGTCTTTTTTTAAAAATGGTTAACCGAAAGAGACAGTCTAATCAACGCTGTCCGTCGCTTATTTTAAAAAAAATTATAAATTAAAATAAATTAAAAATGATGGACACCATCGTTATTAATTTATAAATAATTATTTGTAATTAAAGCGACGGACAACATCCCTACATACACGACACAAAAATTCACCAACACAACGACTTCTCTTCTACTCACTCATATTTTCTTTCATTTTCTTATGTTTTTTCTCCTAATAAATATCCAATTATCAAATACAAAAATTAAATAATTAATACATTTTTAAAAAGTACAAATAAACACAATTTTTGTTAATATAATCGAAACACTTTCGAAATCGTTCACATTAAAAATAAACTTTTTTTATGACAAGGGAAATTCGTAGTCGCTACCCTTTGGATGCACACAGGATAAAACCCCTGCTCCTATGCAATAGCTCGCAAATTACATATGAGATGTAACCTGTACTAGGCAATCCCGGTACAACTCGACCCAGAAGGCAAATCTCTTGCTTTCGCTGGCAATAGGTTTCGAACTTCAGACCTCCAACATAGAAGTCCAAAACCCAATTCACTAGGTCATCCCGAGGGGTAAACATTAAAATAAGCTTATTGTTCAAGATTTTTTGATAGAATTAAATTAACTCAAAATACAAACTAATTCACTTTAACAGATAAACTGATTAAATAATATTATTTTTAATTAACATACATTATTTACTTAGATGTCATGTAATAATTAAGAAAGGGGAAATGCATAAGTACCCCCAGCCTATGCCCAAAATCCCTGAGACACAACTAACCTTTACTAAGGTCCTATTACCCTCGAACTTATTTTATATATAATTTTCTACCCCTTTTCGGCCTACGTGGCACTATCCTTGAAAAATTTGTCAACATGCGTTGGGCCCACAAGATAGTGCCACATAAGCCGAAAAGGGGTAGAAAATTATATATAAAATATGTTCGGGGAGGGGGAGGGGGTAATAAGACCTTAGTAAAGGTTATGTGTATCTCAGGGATTTTGGGCATAGGCTGGGGTACTTATCATTTATGATCATAATTTTTAAAAGCTTTTTTCTTTTGTAATTACAGATCTCAATGTACAACACAAATTCATAGATATATTTTTTTTAGAATATATAAAAAATTGACAAAAATAAATTAAAAAATTGTACTTTTCAAAACGATCAACCTATTTGAGTTATATTTATTATATTTCCGATTTTTAAAATTATAGATACTTTTTTTTCATCATACCAATATTTTAAAATAAAAATGACAATGAAGTAGGACATGGCAGAGTGCGACATATTCTTAAACGATTTAAAAAAAGATTACGCAGGTGTAAGTCTCTGTAACACCTCGAAAACCAGACTTAGAAAATGCAGCAGAAAATCACCTGAACCAGTGAACCACGACAACGTTCACGGACCGTGATAGGGTCCACGGTTCGTTGACCTACTCGTGGACTTCAACACCTTCCAGTCGGGGTGGACCACGGAGCCCTTCATGGGCCATGGACCACCTCACGGAACGTACTGGCACTCGTGGTTGCCAGGCAGAGACTACCTGGCCCAGACGTTAGACCACGAGACCCTTTAGGGGCCGTGGTGGCCCCCGTGAAAGGTCACCCCAGAACCAGCAGCTACTGGACCAAGGACCACGACCAGCTTCATTGTCCGTGGTCCCTTTGAGGACTGTCAGCGGGGCCATGGTCAGCTGCGTCAGATTTTTAAGTAGGGTCATTTCGGTCTTTTCCCCTATGCGTTGGACACCTAAACTACGTCGTTTAAACCCTAAACTATGTGGTTTTGGTCAGTTTTAGCCTAGAAACTTAATTATAGCTTACCTTAGTCAACTCATTCTCCAAAAAATCATCAAGTTGAACGAAAAGAAGGAGAAAGAGTCGACCAAGCCCTAGTCCAAGAATGCAACAGATTTTCATCAGTTTCAGCCCCAAAATTGAAAGATTTCTCTGTGGAATTCGTCACCAGGTATGTGGAATTTCACTAGTGGGTTCTTTTCTCCCATTAGGTCCCTAGATTTCACTCAGATTCTTGATTATCTACATCATGTTAGACCTCGGGTATCTAGAATTTCAGAATTTATGTTGTGATTCAATTGTTAGACTAATCCAAATTAGATTATCATGTTTTCGTGGAATTGTTGCTTAGTTCTTGCTTGAAACTCAGAACCCTAGTTGTGTAAATTCGTTTAGTTCATGAATTACACTTTCTAGGTCAGCTATTTCAGATATACATGCCTTAGATTTCGAATGTTTCATTATCAATATATTAATGTTGCATTTTCAGTAAGCATGCCAGTATTTTGAGCTATCTAGTATTACAGAAAATCAGTCATAATGTGTTAATTACATAATCAATTAGGAGTAGGCTTAGTACTGAGTGGACTAGGGTCAGTCACCCTCAAGTCCTAGAACTACGTGCCCCCATAGGTTATAAGTCCCCTCTGTGGGCATCAGTTTAGTGATCACGCCACTCATGCTCTATACCTCTGGCAGGGTATATTGGGTCCTCTCGATGAGGCTTATACATCGAACTTCACATTTAGTTCATGTGGTTTTATGTCGGTTATTAGTAGCTCCCACAGTCAGATTCTAGTGTATTGACCAGGTTATTAGTTACAGTTCCGTAATCAGTTTCAGCATGTATAAACTTGGTCATTGCATTCAGTTAGTTCATGTTCAGTGTTTCAATATAGTATCATGCTAATCGTATCATTTGTTCAATTATGTATATTGTTCAGCTTTATTCTATCCTGCATGCTCAGTACCTTTCAAGTACTGACATATACTCTGCGCTACATCTTCTCGTGATGTAGGTTCAGGTCCTCAGCATTCAGATCACGCATAGATCGGTTTCCGATCTACAATTCAGTAACATCAGTGGTGAGTCCTCATTCTTCGAGGACGATTTCCATGATTATCTTTCTACTTTCAGTTTTAGTTAGATTTAGATGGGGCATGTCCCAGCATCTCTCGTCAGTTAGAGGCTTTATTTCAGACATAGTTAGATTCAGCTTTAGTGTTTGAGTTTTATTTCAGTATCTTGAACTCTTGTCAGATATATATATACAGACAATATTGGGTATTCCCCACATTCAGTTAATTATGATTTAGCTTCCGCATTAGTTTATCTTTTCATAGATTTGTTCAGTTTTCTTATGATATGCCAGCTCAGTGTTAGCTTGGAGTCACTCGTGATCCTAGGTCCCGTGTCTGTGTCCTAGGGGTAGTTTTGGGGCGTGACAGTCTCAGGTTGAATTAAGTCTTTTGGATTAAAACTTAAATACTTAATTTATTCTTCAAAAATCAATCGATTCCATACGATTTCTTTATTAACTACTCATTATTTATTATTATTATTATTGTTGTTGTTGTTAAATTTGTTGTTGTTGTTAAATTTATTGTTGTTGTTAAATTTGTGGTTGTTGTTACACATTCTCACCTTCATAACTATAACGACTCGAAAACCTGAGTTATGATTTCACCTACCAACACCCACCGATAGAAAAGCCAACAAAGCCCGGAATGACAAGTAACCATTTTGGGTGATTTTGGTGTCTAAACTATCCTATTGACATTGTGATCCTATTTTATATAGTGTGATAGCGTTCATAGGCCGTTCAGAAAGGAAACACTCCAACCTTATGATTTGGAGAGCGCGCAATCGGCCTACAGGTTGGCTGCGATTTCCTTTCTAATTAGATTGAGCATGAATGTGAGAATTCAAGACGATGAGTGTGAATTGGTGGTGGGTACCTAGTTATTCCTTCTTTTCTTTCTAGAGACCATGATTTAGGGTTGATTACTACAGATTTGAGGTAAGTACCATGCTGGTGGAAGGTTGTATGTGCGTTGTAGCATGCCATGTGATTTACTTGTTTTCGAGCATGTTTTGGCTTTCTTTTAGGATAGACTGGTGTTGCCTTAGACATATGCACTTTGTGACGATGGTATGTCTCAGGTGTTTTTTTAGATGTGTTAGGTCCTTGTACGAATAACAGACTTGAGTCTGATAGTATGAGCCTAAATTTAGGATGTTGCACTTCTTGTTAGCCTTTCTGTCTCTTCTCCCTATTTCAGTGGCTCCGATGCATTACCGGAGATTATGTGTTTTCTCGCGATTGGAGATTCTTCCGGCTTTGAGCGTTTTATGATATCATTGAGGGTGGAATTCAATCCACGGTGACTTGGAGCCTACTTGAGATCCTCTTTAGAGTCGAGGGTACTCTTTCTAGATAGGTAGCTGACACCCAGAAAGTGAGCTGGCTGGGCGACCGGGATATCTGAGATCCTCTATGGAGTTGACACATTCCCGAGGCACTTTTGCTAGCGGGGCTGTTGACGCCTGTGGGAGTGGATTTATGGCTGGGCGGCCTGGGTTGATAGTAACTATTGCTAGTTGATAGTAACTATTGCTAGGAGCTAACTAGTTGAGTTGATTGTCACTCTTGCTAGCTGGGCTGAGATTTTAATGGTTCTTATATTCAGATCTAGTTCTGTCTTGTAGACTTAGCTATTATGTGTACCTGTCAGGCTTATGTGGGTCCGTCTGGGTTTATTTAAACTTGTACATGAGTGTACCTTCTAGGCTTATGAGGGTTCAACTAGGTTTAGTTTAGCTTTACTTAGATTTACTTTCGGTACACTTGTGTGATTATTTTCATAACCGCTTTGACCTCTGTTTTTGTTTAGATTCTAATCTTTTCAGATTATTTCTACTTTTCTTTCTCGGTAGGCCAGCCTACTGAGTGCCTTTGTTTTGGTTCTTATGCTACACTCTGCATCTTTTCATGATGAAGTTCCTTGTACCAGCTATCAACAATGATCGTTTGTGCCATCTTATGCAACTTGGGTATATCGGAGGCGAGGGTGAGCACTTGTTGTCCTGGATCAACCTGTCTCCTTCTGTACATATGTTATCTTGTCTTTTGCCTTTGAGATGGCTTATTGTGGTCCACTTTTGGTACTTCATTTATTCTTGTTAGACAACTTTTTACTCGTGACTTCAAGGTTTTGGGAGGGTATCTAGTGTATATAGTTTTGGGTTTGCTCTCTATTTCTGTCTTTTCTTATCCTTAGTATTATTTTTTGTTTAGTTCTACTCTTTTACTCACTACTTGTTATTCTGGGTACGAGTCGGCTTACCTACTGGTGGATTTTAGTAGGTGCCATCATGACTCGGGGAGTCGGGTTGTGACAAGTTGGTATCAGAGCCCTAGGTTCACCGATATCACTTGTACAGAGATAAGACCTAGTAGAGTCCTTACAGATCAGTGCGAAGACGTCCGTTTCCTATCTATTGGAGGCCACACGGCTTCTTTAGGAATTTCTTTCTTTTGCAATGCTATCGTGCAACCTGTATCTTATTGGTTTATGAAAATCTCACTTGTTTCACTGTTTCCAAAGGATGGCTTGTATGCGCTGTGCAACAACTAGGGGTAGGGGTCGACCTCCATTCCCAGGTAGGGCTGCAACACCACCTCAATTAGAGAGCAAGGTCCAGAGCCAGTAGAGGATCCTCCAGCAACCTAGGTTCTAGACCATTCGGTGGGGCCGGGACCAACTCAGCCACCACTCGAACCATTTATGGCTCTGTAACATCTCAGATTTGGAAAAGAAGGAAAAATACATTTTTGGGCTGGTGTTTGTGTCTACGGGTCCCATCTACGGACCCTAGAAGCTATTCTGGGCCATAGATGGAAACCGTAAGAATTAGGGAAAATCAATTTTTCAAATCACATCCAGTACCCTTTTACAAATCACCAGAAAGGTCCGTCAACCTTTGTACGAGTCGTAGATAGGTCTAGTAGGTGACCCCAGACTTAGTGAAATTTTAAAGCTTAAAGTTGGATTCTACATTTAGCATGTACAATCCATCGGGAGACTTACGAGCCGTACATCAGTTTCGTCAAATTTTGGCCAAATTAACAGTCTCTGATCACTTTTTACGGTTGACCTGTACGCTCCATAGAAGGACCTATGGACCGTAGGTCCAAACCATAGATAGTGTCGGCAATTTGAAAGGCTTTTCTATCTTTTCCCTAATCGATTAATGCCTAAAATATGTCATTTTACCTTCTATCCTAAACCCTATATAATGATTTAAAACCCCAAATTAGTCACTTTAAAATCATTCTCCAAAATTCCCTAAAACTAACCAAAGTCATCCTCCCAAATTCTCTTAAGTCTAAGGAAGAAGAAAAAGAACTAGGGTTCAACCACAAGTCTCCAATCCTCCAATCTTAGTGGATTTTTGACATCAACGTATGATAGTATTAACCTAAGGAGTCATTTCCTCCATAGGGTTCCGATATTCTTCAATAGTATAAGTTAGAATCTCCAATTGAAGTTAGAGTTTTATTCAATCTCAAGGGTTCTTTTTCAATTATGATCCAATTGATTGTTTTCTATCTTTTTTATGCCTATTTCTATTCCTCCTTATAGAATGGCTCCAGCTGAGCTTAAAGAATTGAAAGAGCAGTTGAAAGACCTTCTAGATAAGGGCTTCATCAGACCTAGTATTTCCCCATGGGGTGTACCAGTGTTGTTCGTGAAAAAGAAATATGGGTCTCTCAAAATGTGCTTTGACTATAGGCAGTTGAACAAAGTCACAATCAAGAATAAGTACCCTATCACTAGGATTGATGACTTCTTCGACCAACTTTAGGGTGCTAGTCATTTTTCAAAGATAGACCTTAGATCCGGTTATCATCAGATTAGAGTCAAAAATCGTGACATCCCGAAAACAGCCTTCAGAACTCGGTATGGTCATTATGAATTTGTAGTCATGTCATTTAGACTGGATTTGATGAACAGAGTGTTCAAGCAGTATTTGGACTTGTTCGTTATCGTCTTTATTGATGATATCCTCATTTATTCTAGCAATGAGGAAGAACATGTGAATCATTTTAGGGTTGTCCTGCAAACTCAAAGATCGCCAGTTATTCGCTAAGTTTAGCAAATATGAGTTTTGGTTGCAATCTGTTGCTTTCCTTGGTCATATTGTGTCTAGCGAAGGGATTCGAGTGGAGTCCCAGAAAATAGAGGCTGTGAAACAATGGCCCATACTTACCTCTCCTATAGATATCAAAAGTTTCTTAGGTCTAGCGGGTTATTACAGAAGGTTCGTGGAAGGATTTTCATCTATAGCCTCTCCATTGACTAAGTTGACTCAGAAGAAGGTTAAGTTTCAGTGGTCAGATGATTGTGAGAAAAGCTTTGCAGAACTGAAAACTAGGTTGACTACAACTCTTGTTTTGACTCTACCAGAGGGTTCAGACGGTTATGTTATCTATTGTGATGCATCCAGAGTCGGCCTAGGTTGTGTGTTGATGCAGCGAGGTAAGGTTATAACTTATGCTTCTAGACAGATTAAGGTGCATGAGAAGAACTATCCTGTAACACCCCATATGCTAGAACATACTAAGTGTATATTTCAGGAGTTGCAGGTGGCACCGACGGGCACGACCCACGGACGTAGGTGGACCCACGGTCTGTTCTGCTACCCTTCCCCAGAACCCTCTAGAAAATTTCTCTAAGTGTTGACCCACGACCGGACCCACGGACCTTAGGTCAGGCCACGGACTGTGATCCGTGTCCACGGATCAGACCCAGTTTTCAACTCCCAGAACCCCATCGACGATTGACCAGCACGGACCGTCGGTCCAGCCAAGGTCCCTTGGTCCCGTCCATTGGTGGCCCCCGACAACAGTTAAGTCTGGGGTCATTTGGTCTTTTCCTTATGCGTTGGACCACTAAACTACGTAGTTTTGGTCAGTTTTAGCCTAGTAACTTAACTAGGATCTACCCTAAGCAAATCATTCACCAAAAACATAGAAATATTAGAACACAGAAGGAGAAAGAGTCGACCAAGCCCTAGACCAAGAACCAACAAGTTTTCATCAGTTCCAACCCCGAAATCGAAAGATTTCTCCGTGGAATTCATCACCAGGTATGTGAGATTTCACTAGTGGGTTCCTTTCACCCATTAGGTCCCTAGAATTCAGTCAGATTCTTGATTCCATCCATGTTATCTAGACCTAGGGTTTCTAGAATTTCAGTAGATTATTATGAATTAGTTACTTTAATATTCCTAATCAGATTATCATGATTTTAACATTGTTTTGTGTAGATCCTTTCATAAATTCAGAATATTAGCTAAGTAGTTCTTTTAGTTCATGAATTACACATGCTAGGTTAGATATTTCAAATATACATGCCTCAGATTTGAATGTTTCATTATCAACATATTAATGTTGCATTTTCAGTTAGCATGTCAGTTCTTGAGTTATCTAGTATTACATAAATTCAGTCATAAAATGTTAATTACATAACCAATTGGGAGAAGCTTAATACTGAGTGGACTAGGGTCAATCACCCTCAAGTCCCAGAACTACGTGCCCCGTAGGTTGTAAGTCCCCTCTGTGGGCATCATTTTAGTGATCATGCCATTCATGCCTTTATACCTCTGGTAGGGTATATTGGGTCCTCTCGATGGGGCGTATACATCGGATTCCACATTTAGCTCATGTGGTTTTGTGTCGGTTATTAGTAGCTCCCTTACAGTTTAGTCAGACTCTATCGCACTGACCAAGTCAACAGTTATAGTTTAGTATTCAGTCTCAGCATGTTATAAACTTAGTCATTGCATTCAATATTTCATCTTTAATATTCTCAGTTTGTATCATGCTTATCTCATGTCATTGCCCAGATTTATGCTTTGATTCAGTTATGTTATTTTTTAGTTTTACTCTATCCTGCATGCTCAACACCTTTCAAGTACTGACACATACTCTGCGCTACATCTTCTCGTGATGTAGGTTCAGGTTCTCAGCTTCCAGATCACGCATAGATCGGTTCCCAATCGCCAGTTCAGCATTATCAGCGGTGAGTCCTCATTCTTTGAGGATTAGTGACATGATTATATATCTTTGCTTTCAGTTTTAGTTCCAGTTTTGCTAGATTTAGCTGGGGAATGTCCCAACACTTCTAGTTAGTTTAGAGGCTTATTTCAGACATAGTTAGATTCGGTTATAGTATTAGAGTTTGACTTTTCATTTGTATTCAAACTCTCAATTTTCATATATTCAGATTTAGTATATGGGTATTCCCATAATTTCAGATTATCTCATGATTAGCTTCCGCACAATATTTATTGTTTTAGTTTATTTAAGTATACTTATGAGATGCCAGCAGGGTTAGCTTGGGGTCACTTGTGATCCTAGGTCCCGTGTTCACGTCCTAGGGAGTAGCCTCGGGGCGTGACATATCCAACTCATGACCTCGAGCTTGCAGCAGTGGTGTTTGCACTTAAGATTTGGAGACATTACTTGTATGGTGTTCATGTCGATGTGTTCACAGACCATAAGAGCCTTCCGTATGTGTTCACCCAGAAAGAGTTGAATCTTTGCCAGAGGAGATGACTTGAGTTCCTCATATCAATATGAGTGTGTATTACCATCCTGGTAAGGCCAATGTAGTAGCAGATGCTCTTAGTAGACTATCTATGGTTAGTGTAGCATATGTTGAGGAAGAAGTAAAGGAACTAGATAAGCATGTTCACAGGCTTGCTTGCTTAGGAGTTCGCCCTATGAGCATATCAGATAGTGGTGTAACAGTTCAGAATAGGGCAGAATCTTCATTGGTAGCGGAGGTTAAGGAAAAGCAAAACAGTGATCCGATATAGCTTCAACTAAAGGGTACAAATTATCAGCAGAGAGTTGAGGTTTTCTCCCAAGGGGAAGATGGTGTGCTTCGCTATCAGGTTCGATTATGTGTTCCTAAGGTGGGTGAGTTGAGACAACAGATTCCTGCAGAAGCCCATAATTCTAGATATTCTATTTATCCAGGTGCCACTAAGATGTACCGTGATCTGCGGGAAGTTTTTTGGTAGAATGATATGAAAATGGATAGAGCATATTTTGTGGTGAAGTGCCCTAATTGCTAGCAAGTGAAAGTAGAACATCAGAAACCAGGAGGTATGACTCAAGATATCAACATTCCTACTTGGAAGTGGGAAGTGATCAACATGGACTTTATTACAGGTTTACCTCGTACTCGCAGACAGCATGACTCCATTTGGGTGATAGTTGATAGAGTTACTAAGTCTGCGCGTTTTTTGGTTGTTAAGACTACGAATTCGGTGGAGGACTACGCCAAGATTTACATTAATGAGATAGTCAGGTTGCATGGGGTTCCTTTGTCTATCATCTCAGACAGAGGTCCTCAGTTTACCTCTTCTTTGTGAAAGTTTTTTTTAGAAAGGTCTTGATACTCAAGTTAACCTTAGCACAACATTTCATCCATAGATGGATGGTCAGGCAGAGCATACCATTCAAACCTTAGAGGACACGTTGAGAGCTTGCGTGATTGCTTTCAAGGGTAGTTGGGATGATCACCTTCTTCTTATAGAGTTCGCCTACAATAATAGTTACCATTCTAACATTCTGATGGCCCCTTATGAGGCATTGTATGAGCGTAGATGTAGATCCCCAGTTGGGTGGTTTGAAGTAGGTGAAGTAGCCTTGATAGGACCAGATTCGGTTCATGATGCCATGGAAAAAGTGCAACTCATTAGAGATAGACTTAAGACAGTCCAGAGTCGCCAAAAGTCCTATGCATATGTAAGGAGAAAGGACTTAGAGTTCCAAGTTGATGATTGCGTTTTCCTGAAAGTGTCACCTATGAAGGGGGTGATGAGATTTGGCAAGAAAGGGAAGCTCAGTCCTAGATATGTAGGCCCTTACAAGATCTTGAAAAGAGTTGGTAAAGTCGCTTATGAGTTAGAGTCACCAGCTAAACTAGGAGTAGTGCACCCGGTTTTTCATATTTCGTTGTTGAAGAAGTGTGTGGGTGATCCAGCATATATAATACCTTTAGAAAGTGTGGCTATGAAGGATAGTCTCACTTATGAGGATGTGCCAATTGAGATTCTTGATTGTCAGATTCGAAGGTTGAGAAACAAAGAAGTTGCTTCAGTTAAGGTTTTGTGGAGGAGTCAGTCCGTAGAGGAAGCTACTTGGGAAGCAGAAGCAGCCATGAAGGCCAAGTATCCTCATCTCTTTCCTTCCGATTCCATTCTAGCTTGAGGTAAATAGTTCCTCTTAAGTTTTAGAGTCATTTATGCGTAGATTCAGACTTAGTATCATGTTCCTTCAGTTTGTACCTGCATTTTCAGCGTGTTTGCATGTCCTTAGAACTTAATTCAGTCAGAAATCAGTTTCTAGTAATTAGTGGCAGGGTTTGCAGTTCTTTCCCTCCATATCCAACTAGTTTAGACTTCATTTGAGGACAAATGTTCCCAAAGGGGATATATTGTAACACCTCGAAAACCAGACTTAGAAAAGTGCAACAGAAATCACCTGAACCAGTGAACCACGGTAGAGTTCACGAACTGTGATAGGGTGGACATTCCGTTGACCTGCCAGTAGACTTAGCCCCTTCCCAGCAGAGCTGGACCACGTGACCCTTCACAGGCCGTGGACCACCTCACGGACCGTGCTGGCAATCGTGGTCGCCAGGCACAGACCACCTGGCACATACCACATGGCACAGACGTCAGACTACGAGACCCTTCACAGATTGTGATCTTGACGACGGGCCGTGGTAGTGTCCATGAAGTTCTTCCCAGAATCAGCTTAGAAAAAAAATCAATTAAGTGCCGACCCACGGACCGTAGGTCAGACTATAGCCCGTGGATCAAACACCTCATCAGCTCTTCTCTGAAGCAAGTCCACGGTTTACAAGATGAACCGTCAATCAGCCCATGGTCATCCCGTCAGACTTTTAAGTGAGGGGTCGTTTGGTCTTTTCCTTATGCGTTTGACCCCTAAACTACGTCGTTTAACCCCTAAACTACGTAGTTTTTGTCAGTTTTAGCCTAGTAAATAATTAGAACCTAACCTAATCAATTATTCACCAAAAAATCAATCAATCTTAGAGCAAAATAGAGGAGAAAATCGAGCAGCCCTAGTTCAAGAACGCAACGAGTTTTTGTCAGTTCCAGCTTCGAAATCGAAAGCTTTCTCTGTGAATTTTGTCACTAGGTATGCGAGATTTCACTAGTGGGTTCCATTCACCCATTAGGTCCCTAGATTTCAGCCAAAATATTGATTCCCTTAATATTATCTAGACCTAGGGTTTCTTGAATGTTAGAAATTGTTGGGTTTTAGCTGTTAGAATGCTCCAAATCAGATTATCATATTGTTGCTTAGTTTCTTGTATGATATTCAGAACTCTAGCTACGTAGTTCTTTTAGTTCATGAATTATACATGCTAGGCCAGTTATTTCATATATATATATATGCTTCAGTTTACGAATGTCACATTATCAGTTATAATTGTTGCATTCTCAAAGTTTGCATGTCAGTAATTAAGTTGTCCAGTACTTCAACATTTCAGTCATCATATTGCTTATATGCATTCTAATTGGGAGTAGGCTTAATACCGAGTTGGACTAGGGTCAGTCACCCTCAAGTCCCAGAACTACGTGCCCTCATAGGTTTATAAGTCCCCTCTGTGGGCATTACATTTTAGTGATCACGCCAGTCATGCCTCTATACCTCTGGTATGGTATATTGGGTCCTCTCAATGGGGAGTATACATTGGACTCCACATTTAGCTCATGTGGTTTTATGTCGGTTATTAGTAGCTTCCACAGTCAGATTCTATTGCATTGACCATGTTATCAGTTACAGTCAGATTTCAGTTTCAGCATGTTATAAACTTGGTCATTGCATTCAGTTAGTTCATGTTTAGTATTTTCAGTATAGTATCTTGCTTATCTCATATCATTGCTCAGTTGTATGCTTTATTCAGTTATGTATGTTGTTCAGCTTTACTCTATCCTGCATGCTCAGTACCTTTCAAGTACTAACGCATACTCTGTGCTACATCTTCTCGTGATGTAGGTTTAGGTCCTCAGCTTTCAGATCATGCATAGATCGGTTCCCAATCTTCAGCTCAGCACCATCAGTGGTGAGTCCTCATTTTCCGAGGACGACATACATGTTTCTTTTCTATTTTAGTCTTTAGTTTCAGCTTTTGCTAGATTTTACTGGGGTATGTCCCAGCACTTCTAGTCAACTAGAGGCTTATTTCAGACATAGTTAGATTCAGTTTTAGCATGTGAGTTTTATTCCAGTATCTGAAACTCTTCTCAGTTTATATATATATTCAGACTTAAAATGAGTATTCCCCATCATTTCAGTTTATCTTATGATTTAGCTTCCACACAATATTTTCCTTACTTCAATTTATTTAGTATGCTTATGATATGCCAGCAGGGTTAGCTTGGGGTCACTCGTGATCCTAGGTCCTGTGTCCGCGTCCTGGGGGTAGCTTCGGGTCGTGACAAAAAAAATTTCGCTATTGTATACAAACTTTAATTGAAGTAAGTAACATTTTTATTCTAATTTTGTTTGTTTGTTCGTCTTTTGACATTCTCTTGTTGAGAATCTAAGTCAAACATTATAGTTCTTAAATGCTAACATTTATAGTTGTTTTTATGTTATTATCTTATTAAAATGATGTTTATATTATATAATTCTCTATTTATTTCATGATGGTCTATTGATTTAATCCAATGTTATAATAAATTTTAGATGAAGAAAAGAAGATAAAACATGTAATTCTAATAATTTCTATCATATAGAAATGACAATTTCAACACGACTGATTATTTGTCATTCAATTGAAAAATAAGGGTATATTTGTCATTTTAGCTTGGTAATGCCAAAGTGATAGGTTTTGCTTTCCATTTTCCTACAGTATATATGTGTCTCCCTGCCTGTAAATGAGCTACCACGTAGAGCTTTGGTGGTGATGCTCAAATCTTTTAATGTGTTATTTCTTCTTCCTTCCCGCTTCCATGTATAGTACAACAAGTATATAGAATGGAAAAGTGTGTATTGTATATAAGAAAAACATTTATCGTTTTGATGCAGGTACGCTTTTAGTTGTTTCCTTCTTCTTTTTCGATTAGATTTTGGTATCTCTCACTATAGTAGATTGGATTGTGTTGTGTTCGAAAGTAATTAGGGCGTCATGCGGACGCTTACAATTGCATATCAAGATATCGATAAATTAGATGAAAGATAAAATATAATAAAAAGCATAAAATTATTATATAGTTAGGCCTTGGCCTACATATGAAAAACTAATTTAATGAAAATATTAAAACTATATAGAGAAAATCTCTCCATAAACAAAACTATCTAAACAACTACATTATGGATTATACTGTATTTTTGGTATGAGAAAAGGGGTCTTCAATTTATAGTGTTCCAAACTTTTCTTCTAAGGAAAGAATAAAATAAATATGAAAGAAAATAATATTTTTCTTTCAGGAAAAGTTAAAACATTTACGGTAATGTTTTTACATTCCTTTTAGGAAAAAATAAACTTCAAATAAAGTGAGAAAATCAAGGAAAAATCCTAACAAATCTCCTCTTTTGGCTGAATTTTCTTAACAAAACTTGATCCGCCTTCATCATATGCATGATAATCCCATTCTTCACAAAATCTTCATTACTGCTGTTTTTCATTGTTAAAAGATAAAGTTTAAAATATATGGATTAAAAATGGTTTAATTTTTTTTATTTTTAAAATTGCAGCAATAGGAATGTTAAAAATATGGTTTAAAACTTCTTCTCCACATGTAGTTGGAAAAAATCTTCAATATCATCAAATTTGTTGCAAATTGGTTTGAAACCTCTTGAATGTATCTTCAATTGCATTCCATTGGATCATTGAACTATGTACTCTAATACCACTAGTTGGGTTTGAAAGTAATCAGGGCGTAATGCGGAATCTTACAATTACATATCAAGACGGTGATAAATTAGATGAAATATAAAATATAATAAAAAAACATTAAATTATATAGTTAGGATAATTGGCATGCGCGCGCATATATATATATATATATATATTAAAAACTAATATAATGAAAATATTAAAACTATATAGAGAAAATCTTCTAAAAACAAAACTATATAAACGACTACATTGTCGATTTTATTGTATTCTTGGTATGAGAAGAGGGGTCTTCAATTTATAGAGCTTCAAATGTTTTCCTTTAAGAAAAGAATAAACCAATTATGAAAGAAAATAATATTTTCCTTTCGGAAAAAGTTAATCATTAACGGTAGAAAATCAGGACAAAACCCGAACAAATTGCAAAATTTGTAGGACTTACTTTTGTGTTATAAGAAATTTTTCGATGGATTTAGCTTTGAAGTTTCCGGACTTAAATTTTTTTGATGTGATTTTTTTTATATTGGGGTTTCAAGTCTATAGGATTTTGTTTCGGGCTATGAGGAACTTTGATTTTTGGATTTCTTTGTTGTTGTAACAAATTGCTTTGATTTGGTATAAAAAAGTCTTGGACATTAAAAGAGGTTTAGATTGATTATTTCAATGAAATCCACAATCTTAAAAGAAAACTAATTTTGGCTAATCTTTCCAAAATTTCTGAAACTCGAGAAAAGAAGCCGACTTTCTTTTGATCGGCATGGAAATTTAAGGTTGTTGGGAATTGGGGGTGGGGGGTTGG
>NW_006239111.1:66524-85512 GCF_000226075.1 Solanum tuberosum
GGGGGGGGGGGCAAGAACTAACATCGTTGATGAAGAAAGTTAATAAAACAATATTTATGTAATGACCCGGAGGGTAATTTTTATATTTTTTTATAAAATTACCATTTTATCTCTCCTGATAGTTGCCCCATGTCATTCCTGATTAGTCGGTGAAGTTGGTTTGAGAATTTTGAACTATTCGTTTAGGTATAACTAATTAATTGATGAGTAATTTTTAGATAATTAATTTAGTTTGTGACTAATGGACTAAATTCATAATTTATTTAATATCATATACTATTTGACCCATATTTATTAAAATAAGTTAGTAGGATTTATCACTTTTTAATACATAAATATTTTATTTAGAAAAGAAAAAAAAATATCAACCCTTCTGCGACATCAATGAGAAAGAAGATGATGCAGGCGGTAGGTAAACAATTATTTGTAGTAGTGCTCAACCTTTGGCTCACAATATAATTTTGCTATAATGTCACATATGATAATTTAACTTGAAATTGGTTGTAATTGGCTAGAAGATCTTTGGAATTTTTTTGGCCTGTAGTCATGTCATGATAATGGTCAAGGATTGAGGAATTATAGGTTAATGATGACCGATGGGTATAATGAATTCATTCATTCCAGTTAAGGAAAGAAAGTTATGCATACTTGTTTTGCTCATAGATTAGCGCCACTGATTTCAACCCGGTTTCGATGTTTGGGATTTTCTCGTGTATTATCACATTCTAATTTAGATTTAATATATTGGGATAGGTAATTAAATATTAGGTGTATTGTATTATATAAATATTATTAGATTTATGATATTGGAACTTAACCCTAGACTTGAAATTTGAAAATATGAGAGTTGACATGTTAATTGGCATCACAATTAGGAACTTGATTATAGACTTGAGTGAGTTTTTGGGCCTACGGTAAAACTATATTAATATGAGTGTTGTTAGTTTTGGGATCTTATTGTGGTTATTTATTTGATTAGATTGCACTGATTTGGAAGCCCAGCGAAAGGAGAAAACTCAAGACCCAGAGTGATTGTTCAATTAATTAACGCAAGTGGATTTCTAAATCCTTGTTAAGTGTATAGAATCGTGTATTTCCTTGTGGTATGTGTTGGGGAAGTAATGGGACTTGGTGATGGGTTGACTTGTGCATATTAAATAGTTCTAATGATGAAAAAGAGGTAATAAAAGGCAATGTGATTAATTGTTGGTGTGTGATGTGTTTAGAATGGTTTGAAAGGCTTAATGACTCATTGTTAATGTTGTATCACGATTATGTTGTTGTGAATTGTGCATTATTATGAAAATGGTTATCTTCTCATTATTTATGTGAATATGTCATTTGCATTGGTTCTAAGACATGGTTGTGATAAGTGTTATGTGAATTGAAGAAGAATAAGAAATTAAAGAGGATGTACCATTTCGAGGGACGTGTCATGCGCCGCGATGGATACTATTATCGATGGACGTGTTGCATGTCGCAATGAATTTTATTATCGAGGTACGTGTCGCACGCCGCGACAAATTTTATTATCGAGGGTTGTGGCGCACGCCACGACGGATACATGGACTGAGAGACAACAATGTTTATCATTAGGTCAGACATGCATCACTATACTTGACATTGCATTTAATTGCATTGTACATCTTTATCATAGGTGAACTTGATCTTGTGTGTTGTTGATCTTGTGAGTGCCTTTATGTGGAACTTGTGATTGATGCATATTGAGTTCGTTGTTGAGGATATGTAATTGTTAAGAGTGTTGTAGTTGAGCTATGAGCTATGTAAATTGTGAATTGTTAGGTTGGAGTGGTTTTATCTAGGTTGTATTTGTGGAGGCTTGGTTGGGGTGGTATGGAGTACCCGTATTCTATTCCCTTTGTTTCTGTTTAGAAGTTTACTTGCCGAGTACCGTGTGATTTGGTACTCACCCCTTGATTCTACATTTTTGTAGGTTACAATCCCGGATCTTTGTGATACTTTTATTCTCTTCTTTTCGAGGCTTCCTATGGAGATTTGTGAGGTAGTTGTTTGCCATCTCAGCGGACCTTCTTTCTCCTTATTTATGATTTTGTTCTATTCTAGAAACAATGTCATTTGAGACTTGTATTTTCTTTCAATTTTGCTATAACACATTAGAGGCTTGTACACGTGACAACCAGACTTTGGGGATATATTTAAGACGATTATGAGTTTTCACATTATATTAAAGTATTAGACTTTTATTTATAATTTATTTCTGCATTTCATCGTAATGGTTGATTTTTAGGCTGACTTGCCCATGTGGGATATGACGAGTGCCATCACATCCATTTTTGGGTCTTGGAAAAATGACATCAGAGCCCAGGTTCATAGGTCTCATGTGTATACAAACCGAGTCTTATAGAGTCCCAAGGATCAGTATAGAGACGTATGTACTTATCTTCGAGAGGCTATTGTAACTTTTAGGAAAACTCTTCACTCTTTTGAATTTCTATTGTGCATCCTTTGTCCGTTTTGATTCTTATTGCTTCATTCCATTCATTCTCACTTATAGTAATAACTCGTGTGTAATTCCTCATGTGAGTAGTTTGAATGTCATATATTGCTTGGATGTTAGACCTGGTATTAAAGTGGAAGGGATAGACTTGTGGAAAGAATGTGTGTTCAGATTAATGTTCAGCAATTTGAAAGGGTTGAGTAAGGTGATGACTCGATGATGCATTTTGAGGATATTCGAATGATGAGGTTGAATAATGGTTTGAGGGGTTTTATAAATGCGTTATCTTTTTTCAGGCTAGTTACCCTAGTACAGGGAATAGTACTTGTGTCGTATATGCAATATCTTGAGTGATTCAACAATTAGAAGTGGAATGATTAAAAGGATGGCTAGATAATGAACATTGTAACTTTGGAAAATACAATTAATAAAGTTGTGATAACATATATGGGTTGCTTAGCAAATGATTAAAATTGATGTTAGAACCTCTAATATGACTATATATTGAGTCTACATCAAAGAGGGACATGATACGATTACTATAACTCTACCGATCCTTACTTGGTAAGAGTTATGAAGTGTGTCACTTCTACTATCGACCTGATTTATAAAAGAATGTATAACGCTTTGGACTAGAGACCGAACATATTTGATAATATTTTGCAACTACTTAACGGGTAGAAATGTTGTGGGCTATTTGAGTACGATCTTTTCAGTAGGTATTGAGGTGTTGTAGTTGTGGATGTTACACTTTCACAATGTGGTACTAGTGGAGTAGTGGTATATGGAAACGAATACGTCAATTTTCAAGTGTGAATACTAACTACTTAAAGAGTTATCAGTTGTATCACATGCTCGTATAATGAGATTTGATGTTGCATTCACATTTGAGAAACCAACTAGGTTGTTACTGCAGACGTTTGGGGTTAAGCAGTGTGTATAAGGAAGATTTTAGTGGTGGCTCGTTGGTACAATATTTATGTGTTAAGTTGAGAAGTGTATCACGGGGGTTCTAAATGAGGACCGGTGGTTTCATCTTAAGGTCCAAGGGAGTGGATAGAAATCAGAATGACAAGCTTATGGGTAAAGGAAGTCCCAAAGAGTATACTTGTGTGAAGGTAATTGAAGATTTTAGTAAAAAGTGCATATAAAAGTGGGTTAGTCCTTTGGATTTGGTTGGTATAACTGGGTTTAAGGTGTCATATTGATGACAAGGTTGACTTCGTAGTGATGACAAGTACTAGGTGAGCATGATGGTAAGAAGAGTTTGTGAAGGATCACGATTGAGATGCAACTATATGATAAGGATTATTGGTTAAACAATTTTTTGTATTGTAATGAAGACTTTTGAGTATCTAAGGTTGTGCTTTGTTACTATTCGATGAGTAACGTGGTTGCACGAAAAGTTTTAGGAGGTGTTGAGACACCACTCGAATAGAATTGAAAGGAGCTAGAGTCATAAGTGGAAAGAATTAGTGAGATGTAGTTTAGCTTTTTGGAGGAAACGAGAGCAAATATATTTACTCTGATTGTAAGGAGTTAAGAATTGGGTTCAGACAGACGTGGTTCCATTTGTTTTACTATGGTTATGATGATAGTGTTACACATCGTTTATATGAGTTAAAAATTGTTGGATAAGACTTTAGGAAGAAGTCTACATACCTTCAACTTGAGTGTAGTGATAAGTTCTTTTGTGATTGTGAGATTGGTAATTTGTACGGTTGGAATACGAATTCAAGTTTTTCATTGTGAGTCTATGTTTGTGCTAGTCTGTTTTGTCAAGGTATGGATTGGTAAGGAAAGAAATGATTGGTCGCATTGAGTATTGAGCTTTTGGAAGAACTTGTGCATAATTTAAGTTGTAAATTTGGTTACTTTTGATTACTAAAGGACATAAAAGAGGGTTTTACTTAAAGTTTTTGCTTAGAGGATGATGTAAATTTCATGGGTTGTTGGTCAAAGGATAAGAATTGTAAGCGAGTTAGCGAATGAAATAAGAGTGGTGTATTGAAGAGTTCAACGTATTTGGAATTTTGACATGGGAAGAATTTAAGAAAGGTGAAAGAGTAAAACCTCTCGTATAGACCCTTGGTTTAGAATTGAAGGTTACAAGGATTTTTTCCTTTGAATTAAGATATGATTATGAGATGTGAACTAATCCGGTATAGATTTACTAGGAGTTTATCAGTGACATTTATAAAGACTGAGTTTTGATCTAGGAAACTAACAGTGATGTATGGGAAATTCGGTGTATTTATGTGGGGTATGTTGTTCAAATTATGGTAATTAACTTATGGATTCACTAAAGGATGGAATACAGTTCTACATGATTATTAAGGATTTCGAGTTTGATTGTTATTGTTCTATTGATGGGACTACACAGACTGTTGTGATGCGTTACATAAACACTTGATATTAAATAAAGATTATGTGCTCATAATATACCTAATTATTAAGGTGGTCAAGAATACCTCTATATTTTGGCATGATGTATATGACAATGTGGATGGTAATTGAATATAGGTATGTGAAAAATTTCGTGGAATTGACTTTGGGCGATTCAATAGCCTTATTTCAATTGAAAGGTATGACTTGATTTGGAATTAGTGGTATCAACATTTGGTGGGACCCGTATCTATTATGGAATGTTTGGATAGAAAGAGAGGGAGCCATAGTTCAAAATTTTTGGAGGCTATGATGTTTTTGCTAAGAAGACTTTGATACTAGTGACGGTTTGAGAGTAAGGTAAATGGTTGGTGTGGTTATGATGTTTTTGTTTGTATTAAGAGTGTTGGTATTAGTGGAGTATTGTGAGAAGTATGTGGGATTTGATGAATTGAGTATGTGTACGATTGCAATGAGGACTACACTGGTTGATTATGGGTGGCTAAAAATCAAGGAGATGGAGTTAGATGAATGAAAATGTTTGATATAGGCACTATGGAAGAAGTATCTTGTGTTATTCGACCTTGACTCCGTACATTCTTATGTGACCACCTACTTCGTTATGGATATGATTTAGAGTATGATTCAGTGCCAATGCGCGTGCCTGTTTTCACTTCTATGGGTGAATCCCTAGTGGTGGATCGGATGTACCTATCCTCTTATGTCCTCTTGATAGGGTAGGATCCTTGGGCATACTTGGTCATTTGAGTTATGGAATATTTGGTGTTGTTTGAGATAGTAGAAGTATACCACTAGTGTTACGCACGACCTTACATATGAGAACTTATAGAAGAGCTTCCATGAATAGTTACAGTTATCCGACAATGTAGCTAAAGAATCTGCATCCTAGAGTGTACTGCTTGTTGGGTGGTTAGTTGATCATTTCTTTTTTTTGGATTAGATAAGCTGATCCTCCTTTGATGAGTACCTGATGTCTAAAGATCAGATTTTTATAACTTAAGCTCGTGAAAAGATTGTGTTGTGAGAATGAAAGCTTGATAAGATATGTGATGGTGTGTGCATTTGAATATTTGATGGTTGGTTTAGGCTCACTTTTGGTGGTAGCCGGTATTGATTCAGAAATTTATTGTGATAATGTGAGAAAAGAGTAGCCCTTGTGGTTGTGTTATGGTCTAGAGGATATCGATTCAGATTGGGTTAATGGGTTAGTGTGTGGCGTAATAATCACTCCTGGTTTGTAGATCTTCCAAAGTTTGATTTGAAAGTTCAGTTCTTAGTAGTTGATCTTGATGGAATGGTCTTAAGGAGGAGCTCACTTAGAGAGATGAACATCGACTGGTAGGTCATACCTCATACTTTTGGTAATGTGGATTATTCTACCTTCTCATTCTTTATGTTCGAGGATAAACATGGGTTTTGGTGGTGGATAATGTAATGACCCAAAAGGTCATTTTCGTAATTTTTTATCAAATTACCGTTTTATCCCTCCCGATAGTTGCCCCAAGTCATTCCTGATTAGTCAGTGAAGTTAGTATGAGAATTTTGAACTATTCGTTTAACTATAGCTAATTAATTGACAGATAACTTTTAGACAATTAATTTAATTTGTCACTAATGGGCTAAATCCATAATTTATTTAAGGGCATCTTACATAAATCCCACTAATTTAGATCCTAATTATTATAATTCCCAATAGTTTGTAATATTACTTTTTATACCATATTTTGACCTCGAGATACATGTATCATTAAGGGCAGAGATACAAGTATCCAACAGTTTTTAAAGCTAAGATGAATAATTTATCAATTTGAATTAAAAGGGGTGTAACTTATTTCCTTTATTAAAGGATTGATTGTTGACTAATTAACAACCCAACAGATTTACAGGATCTTGAGTATTAACTCTAACAAGTTTTTCTAAAATAACGAAATCATAAACACAAATAATTTTGTTATTGTACTCTTCATGTTCTTCATCAGTTCCTTCCTTTGTATCCGTCTGAATCCTACGCCAACTTTTTAAAACACATATAAAGAGGAATACATCAGCAGGTTGAGGTGCAATTTAAAATAGTCTAATTATGATAACGGAACTGAATAGAATGAAATTGGTACAGAGAATCATGTAGTTTTCTCCTTTGTTATTGATCTCGGCTGAACGACCAAAATCCTTGTCATATGCATCAACCAGAAAGGTTCTCTATTGCCCTTTGTGCAAGCTAGTTTCATTTCGTTACAAAGGTGGATGATGCTTCTCTCCATTAATAATGCTATATGTATCTCGAGCATGTATCTCGTAGCTTAATTTTAAAAGTTTATACAATCAAACTTCAGAGAAATATGAATTCTATCTCAGATACATGTATCAATATGTATCTCAGTCTTAAAAACTGTTAGATACATGTATCTCGAGCTTGTATCTCGTAGCCTAATTTGTAAAAGTTTATACAATAGAACTTTAGAGAAATATGAACTCTATTTCAGATACATAAATAAGATGTAAAACCAAGATACATTAGAATAATAGAAAAAAAAGTAATTTACATCTTTGTATACTTGTATTATCAAGATTTAGTTTTGAATTAGGGACATGGAATTGAGAGGATTAAGAAAGAAAGGGAGATGGTGATACATTAAGTATATATGGTACTAAAGTATATCTAACTAGGTAGTTTTTCCTTTATTTAATACCCTATATTACTTGGCCCATATTTATTAAAATAAGATAGTAGGATTTATCACTTTTTAATACATAAATATTTTATTCAGAAAAGAAAAAAAATATCAACCCTTCTGCGACATCAATGAGAAAGAAGATGATGCAGGCGGCAGGTAAACAATTATTTGTAGTAGTGTTCAATCTTTGGCTTACAATATAATTTTTCTATAATGTCACTTGTGATAATTTAACTTGAAATCGTTGTAATTGGCCAGAAGATCTTTGGACAAATTTTGACTTGTAGTCATGTCATGATAATGGTCAAGGATTGAGGAATTAAAAGTTAATCATGGGTAATTGGGTATAATGAATTAATTCCGGTTAAGGAAAGAAAGTTATGCATACTTGTTTTCTCATAGATTACGCCACTGCTTTCAACTCGGTTTCGATGTTTGGGATTTTCTTGTGTATTATCACATTCTAATTTAAGTTTAATATATTGGGATAGATAATTAAATATTATATGTATTGTATTATATGAATATTATTAGATTTATGACATTGGAGAAATTGAAACTTAGCCCTAGACTTGAAATATGGAAAATATGAGAGTTGACATGTTAATTGACATCATAATTAGGAACTTGATTATAGAGTTGAGTGAGTTTTTGGGTCTAGGGTAAAACCATAGTAATATGGGTGTTGTTAGTTTTGGAATCTTATTGTGGTTATTTGTTTGATTAGATTGCACTGATTTGGAAGCTCAATGAAAGAGGAAAACTCAAGACCCGTAATGATTGTTCAATTAATTAAGGCAAGTGGATTTCTAAACCCTTGTTAAGTGTATAGAATCGTGTATTTCCTTGTATTATATGTTGGAGATTAATCGGACTTGGTGATTTGGTTGACTTGTCCATATTGAATAATTCTAATGATGAAAAAGGGGTAATAAAAGGCAATGTGACTAATTGTTGGTGCGTGATGTGTTGAGAATGGTTTGAAAGGCTTATTGACTCATTGTTGATGTTGTATCACTGTTGTGTTGTTGTGAATTGTGCATTGTTATGAAAATGGTCGTCTCCTCATTATTTATGTAAATATGTCATTGCATTGGTTCTGAGATATGGTTGTGATAAGTGTTATGTGAATTGAGGAAGAATAAGAAATTAAAGGAGATGTACCATTTCAAGAGATGTGTCGCGACATATACTATTATCGAGGGACGTGTCGCACGTCGCGACGGATTCTATTATCGAGGGACATGTCGCACGTCGCGGCAAATTTTATTATCGAGGATCGTGTCACATGCTGCGATGGATGCATGGATAGATATGTCTGCCATGGGTCCCGGATTGAGAGACATCGGGTGTGTATCATTAGGTCAGACATGCATCACTATACTTGACATTGCACATCTTTATTACTGGTGAACTTGATCTTGTGTGTTGTTGATCTTGTGAGTGCCTTTCTGTGGAACTTGTGATTGATGAATATTGAGTTCGTTGTTGAGGATATGTAATTGTTAGAATGTTGTTGTTGAGCTGTGAGCTATGTAAATTGTGAATTGTTAGGTTGGATTAGTTTTATGCAGGTTGTAGTTGTGGAAGTTCGGTTGGGGTGGTAAGAAGTACTCATATTCTATTCCCTTAGCTTATGTTTAGAAGTGTACTTGCCGAGTACCGTATGGTTTGGTACTCACCCCTTGATTCTACATTTTTGTAGGTTACGAACCCGAATCTTTGTGATACTTTCAATTCTCTTCTTTTTCCGAGGCTTCCTATGGAGATTTTCCAAGTAGCTGTTTGTCATCTCAGCGGGCCTTCTTTCTCCTTATTTATGATTTTGTTCTTTTCTAGAAACAATGTCATTTGAGACTTGTATTTTTCTTTCAATTTTGCTATAACACATTAGAGGCTTGTACACATGACACTCAGGCTTTGGGGGTATATTTAAAACGATTATGAGTTTCCACATTATATTAAAGTATTAGACTTTTATTTATAGTTTATTTTCGCATTTTATCATAATGGTTGAGTTTTAGGCTGACTTGTCTAGGTGAGATAAGACGAGTTCCATCACATCCATTTTTGGATCGTAACAATTTGTCTCATGATTTTATTGCTGCGATTTTTAGATTGACAAATGAAAAGTGCCTCAATTTACTCGCCGTGTTTATTGTTGATTAGAAAAATAGTCATCACAAAAGCAGACTGTAAAAAAAATCTACCATTTTTATGAAGAAAGTTGGCAAAACTTTATTTTCACTGTAATTTTATTCGTCAGCTCAATATTGATAAGAATATGTCTCAGGATATTGCAGAAATAAAACAGTTAGCTATTTTTAGGATTTTTAAATTATGTTATTAGAGTTCTATTTGATTTATATTTAGGAGTTAGTTCTTTTTATTTGTTATTTGAATTAAGCTGATAAGTAAGTATCTTGTTTTTCTATTTTTAGTTAGGAATTATATCTATAAATGCAAGTCTCTGAATTATTAATAAAATAATTCCCTTTGATAATACTGCAGTATTTTGTCTCTCAAAGTCTTTCTCTGTTATTTTCTTTATTTCTTTATTAAAAATTCAACAATTGGTATCTAGAGCCTTCTTCTTGAGGGGACCCGTGAGTGAAAATGGATTTTGAAAATAGTTTTTCACGAATGGCTCCTCCTATTTTTTGATGGTGAGAATTATCAACTATGGGCTGTGAGAATGGAAATTTACTTGGAGGCTTTTGATCTTTGGGAAGCCGTGGAAAAGGATTATGAAATTAATCCGCTGCCAAATAATCTCACCGTGGCCCAGATCAAGAGTCACAAGGAAAATAAAACCATTAAGTCGAAGGCAAAAGTAACTTTGTTTGCTGCTGTTTCGACAACTGTTTTCATGAAAATCATGACTCTCACATCACCAAAAGATAGTTGGAATTATCTGAAGAAAGAATATGCTGGAGATGAAAGAATACGAGGAATGAAGGTATTAAATTTAATGAGGGAATTCGAATTGCAAAGAATGAAAGAGTCAGAAACAGTCAAGGAATATTCTGACAGATTGCTTGGTATTGTCAACAAGGTAAGATTACTAGGCACTGAATTTAAAGATACAAGAATTGTTGAAAAAGTTCTTGTTACACGAAAGATATGAAGCATGTATAGTTACCTTGGAAAACACACAAGATTTGTCCAAAATTACCTTGGCAGAATTGTTAAATTCTTTGCAGGCTCAAGAACAAAGGAGACTTATGAGGCAAGATGGCATGGTTGAAGGAGCATACTGCCAGCCACAAAACTCAAAGCAAGGGTAAATTTTTGAAAAATTACCCACCTTGTCAGAACTGTGGAAAAAAAGGACATCCTCCATATAAATGTTGGAAAAGACCAGATGCACAGTGCAATAACTGCAAACAACTAGGTCATGAAGTTGTGATTTGCAAAAGCAAATTTCAAAAAGATGAAACAGTTTCCCAAGTCACTACTAAAGAAGAAGAAGAAGATCACTTATTTGTGGCAACTTGTTTTTCAACCAAAAAATCTGATTTTTGGATGATTGATAGTAGTTGTACAAATCACATGACATATGAAAGAAATCTTTTTAAAGAGTTCATTCCTATGGAAAATAAGAAAGTCAGAATTGGGAATGGTGATTGTATTCCTGCAAAAGGAAAAGGGTCTATTTCAATTAAAACAAATCAGGTACAAAAATAATTTCAGAGGTTCTTTATGTGCCTGATATTGATAAAAATTTGCTTAGTGTTGGTCAGTTAATAGAAAAATGATTTAAATTATTATTTGGAGACAAATATTGTCGAATTTTTGATTCTACTAAGCAAGAGATTTTACAAGTTGAAATGAGAGATAAGAGCTTCTCATTTAATCCAACAGAAGATGCACACAAGCCTTGCAAGACAAAGGATGAATTAGTTTGTTCACAAGGTCAATTTCAGATGAGACTACAATCTACAATTCCTGATCCAAGAAGGAGTGTTGAGAATATGTCTCAGGATATTGCAAGAAAATAAAACAATTAGCTTATTTTTAGGTATTTTAATTATGTTATTAGAGTCCTATTTGACTTATATTTAGGAGTTAGTTCTTTTTATTTGTTATTTGAATTAAGGTGATAAGTTAGTATCTTATTTTTCTATTTTTAGTTAGGAATTATATCTATAAATGCAAGTCTCTGAATTATTAATAAAATAATTCCCCTTTTGATAATACTGCAATTATTTTTTCTCTCAAAGTCTTTCTCTGTTATTTTCTTTATTTCTTTATTAAAAAACCAACAAATATTGATTATTGTTGCCTCAGTTTGCTTCCTATATTGGTTATTGATAATGTTCTTTGTGATTGCAGTCTTTTGTGTACCATTTCTACCATTTCTGTCGGGTTATATAATACTATCATTACCAGGTAATAATAATAAAAGGGATATGTCCCCTATCTTTCATACACACACATACAGTGAAAATATACCTTCTTGCACTATGAAAATGGTGTGAAAATATTATACATGTTTGTTTACTGAATTGATGAACTTGTGCTATGTATTGTGTCTTCATTTAATGGATGATTAGTTATGTTTATTGTTTGCAAATCTGAAATTTGAAAATGTATTTAATTAGTTGTTGAAATTGTTCCTTCTTTTGAACAACAGAGCTCGAGTGTAAACTATTCATACCTATTTGTTTTTTTTAAATTATTATTATTATTATTATTATTATTTAATTATATGTCATTATTTTATTTTTGTAATGTGTATCATGATATCCATTAAAATTATTAAAGGTTTTGCCACTCTTGCCGTGAGGACAAACATCAAATATAGAAGCAAAGACGTCATGAGAATGAAAACATTTTAAAAATCATATTTAAAGTTTAATAGCTCAATTTGTATTGTATTAGCTGTATATTACTACTTGCGATGATTTCTTTTTTTTGAGAGGTTATGCCTTGTAAAAAAATAATTCATAATGATACACTACTTTTCGTTGGATAAAGATTCATTTTGTGATAACTCATTCCTCACCTTTGTAGCATTTGAACATGAACGAGTATTTTACTATTACAGAAAATCAAATATGCCATGCAATATTATTGTCTATTGAGGTCGTCGATAGCTTGATGATTCCTTGACAATTGTCTATAATACTGATATTGTGTTGGGCCCGTGTTGACACGGGCCATACACCACTAGTAATATATAATAAAGAGTAGTTTACAATGTAATTATGTCACGTGACAAACTATTGAAAAGTCACGTGATAATTTTAGGAAAAATATTATTAAGTTACGAAATAACATTGAATTTAAATTACATAATAACGATTTGAATCTATGGATAAAATATTTCCATGTAAAGTTAAAATTAATTTCTTTAGAAAGATAAGTTTTTTGACTAACTATGTGAAACTGATCAGATACTTACTATGATAGATGTGAAACTAATTTTGAGGTTTTTTTTTTTTTTTTTGTATTTTTTCATATTTTCTAAGATATTATTTTTCAAATTTAGTTGTACTTAGATAATTCAATAGGAAAATGGATTGACACCTGACTCTCAATGGTTAGAGAAAAAAATAAAATATCTTATTGATTTCAAATATTTCTCTCAATTCAATGATATAGCTTACAAGAAAAAATTCATTGTATTTAAAAACTTAAGGATATGAAAGAGTATTAAAGAAAAGATCTTCTCTTAAGAAATTTGAGTAGGAAAAAAGTTCTTACTTCTAACATCTCTTATTCCTACAACAATATAATGTTAAACTCTCTTCTCTTTCTTTTTATTATTCATCATTAGCTTCATTGATAAACTTATTTACTGCACTCTTCATTTTTTAGAAAATATTTTGTTTTAATGTTTTTTTCTATATGAATATGAATGATGATCATAATACATGCTACTATTTTTGCTACTATGTACATACTTAAATTGAAATAAGTATTTTTTTTAGAGATTAACTACTATCCGCTGAAGTTGAAAAGAAAAGTAAACCGTCAGTTTAAAAATGAACTGGCGATGTACTTTTTCTTGTCCATGGATATAAGTTAATCTCATTTCTATCCTATTTTTTTTTTTTTTTATAAAAATAAATACATTCAATTACATAGGTGAAAAATAAAAAGCCACCTTTCATTGAGAAGTTTAATTTAGTCAAACATTTTAGCTTTTAAATGCTCACTTTTGTTATAATAAAAAAGAGTAATTTGCAATGCGATTAAGTTAAGTGACAAGTTATCGAAAAGTCACATTACATTTTTAGACAATATTATTAGGTTAAGTAATAACATTGAATTTGAATTACAAAATAATGATTTTGAATCTATGAATAAAATATTTGCATCTAATTTTTGAATAAATTTCTTTCAAAAAAATAAGCTTTCCAACTAAATTTGTGGAATTGAGATACATATTTTGATGGATGTGAATTGGTTTGAATTTAAATTTTCGTGTTTTTAGGAATTTTGAAAGGAATTGTTTTTTTTAGGTATTTTGATAATTCAAGAAAGGATCAAATGAGTTGACTCTCAATTGTCAGACAAAATATACATTTATGTCATTGATTTAAGACATTTCTCTCAATTTAAACATATAACTTATAAGAAAAATATGTATTGTATTTACGGAAAAGTGTCAAATTACCCTTCAACTATTTAAAATAGATCAAATATACCCTTTAACTATTTTTGGGCTCAAAACTACTCCACCTGTCTAACTATTGGATCCCTTCTACCCTCCCTTTTAATGGACTAAATGTGGCATCCAACCTATAAATAATAAAACCACATGGATGTCCACCTAAGCACAACAATGTGACTAATTCACCCACCCATTAAAAGTAGGTACTTCAAATATGTTTGCAAACATGGCGCATGGATTGGTAATAATTTCAATTTAAATTATGTAGTTCAGTGGGTAATAGGACCCCCGTAAAGTATAATTTTATAGTTGAAAATTCGGTAATAGGTTGGGGCCTCATTTGGTCATTTTCTCTCTCAACGGCGACAGAGAAGAAAAACAATTTCTTGTTAAGATTACCGTTTGTCAATATTTTTGCTATTTGTTTATTCATCCTAAATAGAAATCGAGCCTTTAGGAACCTCTTTGATCCTTCAATTATTAGAAAATTCTAATTTTGGTTCTTAATATATGACTCAACACATTTAATTTTCAACCAATTAAAAAGTGACTTTTGATTACTTAAGGGATAAGACACAAGTACCCCTAGACTATGACCGAAATCTCAGAGACACATCTTAGCTTAATTTGGGTCATATTACCTCCCTGAACTCATTTTTTCATACTTTTGTGCACCTTTTGTGCTGATGTGTCACCTTCAACCACCCAAGTTGGTTGTGTTTGTATACACCCACCTGCCACGTGTGTAGTTTTTTTTTAAAATTAATTTCTTTTTAAAAAAAACATTCTTATTTTGTTTATCTTGTATTTAAATTAAGTTAATACACATTCTTTGTACCTTGTATCAAAACTTTTTTTTACCTTCATTCATTGTTTTTTCTCTTTTATTTTTCTATTGATTTTATTTACTCTTTTTATTTTCTGTGTCTTTCGTTTTGATTTGATTTGAAATTTAATTCTAAATGTTTTGTATTTTAAATAAGTGAATTTCGAACGGATATCAAAATACATGAAGAAAATCAAACAAAACAGAAAAAAATAAAAATATTAAAATTAAAGGTCAATTTTAAATTATTTTAAAAAAAATACACAAATTTGCTAAAATATAATTAAAAGTGAAAAGATAATAAATTAATCAAAAAAAGTTTAAAGTGAGAAAGAAATTAAAATAAATATTTTACAAAGAAAGAAATAATAATTAAATATATAAAAGTTTTAATATCAATAAATGTATACTAACTAATTATAAAGTTACCAATTAAAAAATGGCATGTGCTCAATTTGTGCACTCATCACTTGCCTTCAAGAGAGTGTGCACACTCTTTATGCTATGTCAGTGTTTGTGGTGTATTTATTCTATTTAAAATTAGTTTAGGAGGGTAATAAGACCCTAGTTAAGTTAAGGTGTGTCTCTAGGATTTCATTCATAGTCTAGGGGGTACCTGTGCCTTATCCCATTACTTAACATACAAAATATGTTATATTTAGATTATTTTTAGAAAGATATTGCCCTGAAATATGGAGTAGCAATACAAGTTTAATATTTCACATGGATAATTAAATGAAACAATATTCTGAAAATTCGTTTATATTTATAAGCAAAGACACTAAAAGTGTATTTCAAGTAATTGAAGGTTAAACATGCTTGTCCAGTAATATGATTTTTCTTCTTCCTTTTTCGAGTTTTAAACATAGATGAATACATGGTATCAGATAAGGATTCTTAGAAACTTAGTAAATTTTGTTTGAACCTTGCATTATATTAAAAATTCAGCAATCATATAATAAATTGATAGATGAAAACTCATAACTAAACTTGATGCTTGACACAGGATCGATTCTCCTTGGAGTCATACCGCTCAATTATTTATCAGGTAAAAATAAAATTTCACACAACAATTTTAAATATCTGGTAATATATTTTAACTCTTTTTTAATTAAACAGGCCATGAAGGCCATAGTATTGATAAAACCAAACTAATTACACAAGAAACTAAAGAGTCCAGGGCCAACAACAGCCCAGACCTGAAAACAAAAGAACAACCTAATCAGACAAGATCAGGGCAGTTGGAAAACGAAAGTGCGCCACCCTTCTTACTGCAACTTCATCTTCTTCGCAGAGACAAAGGAACTCCGATGTGGCAGCGAACAAAGGTTAATGGCCAGCAGAGAACTCCAAATAATGGTCACATTTTGGTCCAAGAGAAAGTTAGCTTGAGTAGAAGTCACTGGGGACGCTTAGAATTCTCATAAGCGCCATGACTCTAGCTCGGTGAAGGATCCTTCAACGTAGCTTCGTAAAGCCAAAATGATACAGTCAGTGAGTACCACTACACCCTTAATCCTCTTATTCAATTGGAAGCTTCATATGATTTGATTTAATTCATCGCTTAACAAATTGAGCTTTGAACGGAGCTAATACCACCGTTCAGGGATGAAGAATATCATGTCTATGAATTAAGCTGCTTCGGAAATTGTTGTATGTCCCTATTCTCCATTGATAAGATTTTCTTTATTAACTCCTATCATGTCCGCCTTGTGAAATATCTTCATTGATTGTTTGTTGCTCTAGTTCTATAAAACTTATTTTGATATTTCCTTATGTGCAAATTTGGAATTTTTAATTTATCCATTTGCAAGATTATTCTTCCTTCATTTGGTACCTATTCAATGTTAGTGTATTTAACATGATTTGTACCTGCAAAAGAAAAAACTATGTTAGCAAAAAAAAACTGTGACTTTGTTCCCTTCTCTTAATATGTGAGTCACTCCACCAATTTGAGGACCTTCTCTCTTAGCGAACTGATTTTCTTAACCTCCATCGATATGGTCCAAGGAACTTCCCACACCCTATCAACTATGTTCTTAAGAGCTAATGAATCTGTTTCCAAAGTAATTGGAAGAAAACTCTGAGCTACACAGAATTCAATCCCCATTCTCATTGCTATTACTTCAACTTCAGTTACCAAAACGTCCCATGTTGTTCTTGTATCAGAATACACAAACTCTCCACTGTCATTCCTAACGCAAAAAGCACTGGACATAGGCCTAGGGTTGGCTCTACATGCCCCATCCGAATTACATTTGAACAGTCCCCTATTTGGGGCAATCAAAGTAATAATTTTTGTGACTAGGATTGGTGTGTACTCATATAGATATTGAACAATGAAAGGCCATCTCTTAGGAACATTATTTAGCCAAGGATACTTAGTAATAGTAAGCAAATAAATATTCCTATTAAGATATGATAATAAATAGTGAACCGACATACACCCTCCATGATATATAACATTTAAACTCTTCCGTATGTGCCAAATCACCATGACAGGTATGATTTTAAAGATAATCTTCAATTTTGGAGCACAATCAGCTTGCCACCACTTAAGAATGTTATTCCTCAACTGAATAAAAGGACCTTGAACAGTAGCTGCAACAGCCAAGTAATCCCACACCGTTTTTGAATCAGGACAAGCACAAAATAAATGCTGGAAAGTCTCTATAGCAGTTGTACTGCAACAACAAGTCACACTCTTCACCACCCTCATATGCATAATCACCTCTTCAATAGGAATTCTCCTTTTACACACTCTCCACATTAGAAAATCTTTCTTAAATGGAAGACCCTTGACCCAAATATTTGAATAAAGTTCCAGCCCTGAAATTGTGAATATACCATTTCTAGTTAGCTTCCACCATGGTTTATCCCAATCTTCATCAACTTGCACCACCCTAACCTTGTCAATAATATGATTAACAACCTCTATAGGTAGCAAATGAGTCAACAGAGGTACATTCCAGCTATCTCCAACATTAAGGACTTAACATCCTCCATTCCATCCTGCATAGCATGAGTAACTGGTAATACATAACATAAAGCACCTAACTCAGTCCAATTGTCATACCATGTACTATCACATCCCTTTCTTGGTTCCCATCAAAATAATTTCTTTCTTGTAGCATGTATTTCCATGCTTGTGAGCCACCTTTACATTCAACAACCTGTGGTGCTTCTTACAATATTTTATCCACATGAAATTTGCCCATAATGATTTTTTGTTCCTGAAATTTCACCATAGCTTTGCAAAAAGAGCCCTAGATACATCAAATAAAGATCTAAAGCCCAGTCCACCTTCATTCTTTCGGCAACAAACATCAGACCATGCTACCCAATGTTTATTCTTCCTTTCTTCCTTGAAATTCCATAAGAATCTTGCAAAGATTCTATGTAGGTCATGAATAACACATTTAGGAGGGACAATGACTGATAATAGATATATTGGAATACTTTGAAGGACATTATTAATAAGAACATGTTTTCCACCAAAGGATAGTAGCTTAACTTTCCATACTTAAAGCTTCTTTTGCACCTTCTTCACTAGCTCAATAAAGTTAGTTTTCCTTTTCCTAGCATGTACAATTGAAAACCCAAGATACATTAATGAGAAACTTCCTTTGCTGAAGCTAGTGGCAGTTTCAATATCATGATTTATTAGTCTTGCTGTCAAGTGAAAGACAAAGAAAGCACTCTTATCCTTGTTAATTTTCTGCCAGACTGAGGCTCATAGTCCTTTAAAGTTTGTATCACCAACTTGAGCGTTTTCTTTTCAGCAGTACAGAAAATGATAGTATCATCAACATACGCTAAATGATTGATATTATCACTCCATTTTGACATCCCAAAACCCTTGAAATCTTTGTGAAGAAACAAATCGTTTAAAGATCTAGAAAGTACCCCAACAACAATAATGAGCACCACAGATGATAATGTTTCTCCTTGCTTTACTCACCCCCCCCCCCCCCCCCCAA
>NW_006239111.1:85585-90602 GCF_000226075.1 Solanum tuberosum
AAGACTCTCTCCCTTGGTTACCCCCCCCCCCCCCCCCCTCCGTAGAATGAAAAATGGCATGAACCTGACCTAATACAAGCACTGAGTAGCAGTTGTTAGCCACCAATCTCCAAATCTTTTCCACCAGCCTCTTATCAAATCCCAATCTTTCCAACACTTTCATAAAAAAAATTCTAGTCTACCTTATCATAAGACTTTGTCATATCTAGCTTAATTACAACATTTACAGGTTTACCTCTTTTTGTGATGTCACCAATAATATCTTGAGCCAATAACACATTTTCAGTAATGCTTCTATCCTTCACAAAGCCCGATTGATTCTGTGAAATAATTTCGGGAAGTAGATTCTTCAACCTATCATGAATGGCCCTAGAAATCACTTTGTTCAGAAAATTGCTTAGACTAATTGGTCTTAAATAAAAAAAAAGTTTGCACATTTTCTCTTTTATGCAATAAGAGCAAATTAGTGTGAGTAATTGACTTTGCAAGCGTACAACCTAAAAAGAATTTGTGCACCACCTTGACAACATCATTACCAATTATACTCCAACAAACCTGGTAAAACACTCCAGTGAAGCCATCAGGGCCACTGGCACTATCACCATTCAATTTAAACACCACCCTTTTACCCCATCTTATGATTGCATAGTGTTTAACATCTGATTGTCATCAATAGTAATACAAGCCTTAATATTCTTCAGTAATGTCAACTCCCCATTATTAGTTTCAGAATTGAACTAATTATGATAAAATTGGATAGCTTCAGTTGCACCTCCTCCTAGCCCACAACCCATTTCCCATTATTTTTCCCAATTCTGTTAATCAATAACCTCTTCCTTCTTCCATTTACCAAGTTGTGAAAAAACTTGGTATTTCTGTCACCCTCAAAAAACAATGGAATGCCAGCCTTTTGCTTCCAATATTTTTCTTCATAATGCAACTATCTCATCAATTTAGCTTCTGCTTGTTGTAACACCATCCTATTTTCTGCAGAAGGATTTTCCTCAAACAAAGCTTATTTGACCCTCACAATATCCTCCCTAATCTTCAAGTGATTGAATATATCCCCAATTTTCTCTCTACTCCATTTTGATAGTGCAACTTTAGTGTTTTTCATCTTGTGTTTCAAACTAATGAGGACATCATCATTTTAAGGAAACCCTATAGTTTTCTCTTACCACTTCTCTGAACTCAATAGATTCTGTTCAAAATTTCAGAAATTTAAATGGCCTTGCAACAAAAGAAACTTCTTCCGCACATACTAACAATAATGGAGCATGATCTGAACCAATTCTAGCAAGGTGTTCTACTTCAACATTCAGAAACAAACCTTACCACATCTGATTCATTAACACCCTATCAAGCCTCTTAAAGGTACAATTTTTGCTGCTCTTTCATTCCACAAAGTAAAAGGACTTCCCCTAAATCATATATCAAATAACTCACATGAATTTACACATAATGCAGAGTCTTCATACTCTTGTGGATACATAGGTAAACCACCAATCTTCTCCTCCTCATGCTAAATAATATTAAAGTCTCCTCCTATCAACCAAGGCAAAGTCATATCATAACTAACTGAGTAAATATACCTTAAATAATTGTCTTTAGTAAATGAAGTAATTAAGTCAAACACACAGTTATAATTATGACGATATGATATTTGAGCCTAACTCAACTTTTAAAAGGGGATTATCCAAGAATACATAAGGTGTGCCTTCATTACCCCAATAACACACAATTGTAACTGGGGTTTTAGGCCAAGAGCAAGACATGACACATGTGCTTTTTAGAAGTCAATCCGACATCAATTTTTAATTCAAACAGTATAACTACATAAAAAAAAGAACTAGTAATTCATACAAATATATTAGCTAAGCACTTGGTCTCCATATCAATTTTCAAGATTAAAAAAAATGAGCACTCAATATTTAAAACTCCAATTAAAACCCTTGCTATGAGTACAATCTTTTGTACTATGCATCTAAAGGTCTATATATAGGATTTCAAGCTAATCTAAGGTGTCAAGGAATATGTTATTTGCGAATGATATAGTTCTAATTGACATGACTTGTGCAAAAGTCAACACTAAATGGGAGAGATGTGGAGACAAACCTTAGAATCTAAAGGGTTCGGGTTGAACATAACCAATCGCAAGTTCAATGACATAGCACATGAGATTAGTGTGGAAGTATAACTTAATACACAAACAGCCCCAAAGAGTGAAATTTCAAGTATATATCTTAGATCTATTATCCAAAAAGATGGGAGATTGACAACGACGTTACGCATCGTATCGGTACTAGTTGGATGAGATTGAAGCTTGCATATGGATTCTTGTGTGATAAGTTTGTGCAACCTAAACTTAAAGGCAAGTTCTACAAAGTGATGGTTAGAACTACTATGATGTATGAGGCGGAGTGTTGGTCAGTCAAGAAATCTCATGTTCAGAAGATGAAAGTTGTGGAGATGAAGATGTTCCGTTGAATGTGTGGCCAAATTAGGAATGATGATATTAGAAGTGAAGATATCCGGGACAATGTTAGAGTGGTCTCGGTAGAGGAGATGGAGGAAACACTACATGTGGTTCGGGTATGTGGAGACATGTTTAGACAAAAAATGACACAATTTCAGCTTACTGAGGACATGACATTAGATAGGATGTTGTGGAAACACACCAACACAGATTAGGGTGGAAGATGATTAGATAGTAGAGCGTTATCTCACTTATTTTTTCATACTAGTAGTCATAGTATTAGTAAGGGATTTTCTTGTCCTTCGATGTCTGTTATTTTATTGCACTTGATTATCATATTATTTTGTTATAGTTATCTTTATTTTTCAATATGCTTTGACATTGTCTCTATAGTATTTTGCTACGACTTCTTCACACTTTTTTGTTTTATTTTGTTTTCTTCTTCTTCTTCTTCTTTTTTGAGCCAATAGTCTATCAAAAAAAATTCTCTACCTCTTAAGATAAAATTAATATTTGCATATACTTTATTCTCTCCAAACCTCACTTGTAGAATCACATTGAATATTATAGTGGTATATAATGGTCTATGATAAAAAAAAGACGTAACCTTAACAAAGCTAGCGTCATTTTACAAAAACTTTGTGTGAGACAATTAGATCTCAATACTCTATATCCATCCCAATTTAGGTGGTCTTGTTCTTTTTTTTGTCTGTCCAAGAATGTCTTTTTCTACATTTAGTAAAATTTTCAATTCCGAAATTCTACATAACAAATCTAAGACCTCAAAATTTATATCAATACATAGATCTTTAATTTAATCCCACAAAAGTCAAAACTTGATTTTTCTTTTCAAAAATAATAAAAATTTAACATTGAAGCTATGGATGTATTTTTTACACTTCAAAATAAAATCTAAATGTTTGTGATTGAAAAAATGTTCAAATTTTAACAATTTTCCCTTTTTTGAAATTTAATAAAAAAGATTAAAGATTGACTAACCTAACAAGAGAGGATTAGAGCAACTGAGATATTAGACCAAAAACAATCTGTGAATTGACAAACCTTTTTTGTTCTAATCTCTCAGTTGCTCTAATCCTCTCTTGGTAGGTTATTCAATCTTTAATCTTTTTTATTAAATTTCAAAAAAGGGAAAATTGTTAAAGTTTGAACATTTTTTCTATCACAAACATTTATATTTTCTTTTGTAGTGTAAAAAATACATCCATAGCTTCAATGTTAAATTTTTATTATTTTTGAAAAGAAAAAATCGAGTTTTGACTTTTGTGGGATTAAATTAAAGATCTGTGTATTGATTTAAATTTTGAGGTCTTAGATTTGCTATGTAGAATTTCAGAATTGAAAATTTTACTAAATGTAGAAAGAGACATTCTTGGACAGACAAAAAAAAGAACAAGACCACCTAAATTAGGATGGATATAGAGTATTGAGATCTTATTGTCTTACACAAAGTTTTTGTAAAATGATACTAGCTTTGTTAAGGTTACGTCTTTTTTTTTTTTTATTCATAGACCATTATATACCACTATAATATTCAATGTGATTCTACAAGTGAGGTTTGGAGAGAATAAAGTATATGCAAATGTTAATTTTATCTTAAGAGGTAGAGATGCTTTTTTGATAGACTATTGGCTTAAAAAGAAGAAGAAGAAAACGAAATGAAAACAAAAGTGTGAAGAAGTCATTGCAGAATACTATAGAGACAATGTCAAAGCATATTAAAAAACAAAGATAACTATAAAAAAGAAATGATAATCGAAGTGCAATAAAATAACAGGCATCAAAGGACAAGAAAATCCCTTAGTAATACTACGACTACTAGTATGAAAAAATAAGTGAGATAATGCTCTACTATCTAATCATCTTCCACCCTAATGTGTGTTGGTGTATTTCCACAACATCCTATCTAATGTCATGTCCTCGGTAAGCTGAAATTGTGTCATATTTTGTCTAATCATGTCTCCACATACCCGAACCACATGTAGTGTTTCCTCCATGTCTTTTACTGAGACCACTCTCACATTGTCCCGGATATCTTCACTTCTAATATTATCATTCCTAATTTGGCCACACATTCAACGGAACATCCTCATTTCCACAACTTTCATCTTCTGAACATGAGATTTCTTGACTGACCAACACTATGCCTCATACATCATAGTAGTTCTAACTAGGGGTGTTAACGGTTTGGATAAAAACCGATCCAAACCGAAAAACCAAACCAAACCGATAAAATAAAACTGATTTTATTTGGGTTTGGTTTGGTTTTAGATTTTTGAAAACCGATAGTATTTGGTTTGGTTATGGTTTTATTCGAAAAAAACCGAAGAAATAACCAAACCGAAGCGATGAATTATATACATATATTTTATTGATATACATACTTAATATATTATTTTTATAAATAATTTTAAAGATCTTATACATATTTTCATTAAAATTTCTTTATAATTTACTTATTGAAAGCAAAAATGCCCAAGATGAGACATTTTTCTTATTGATTTCATGTATATGAGTGTCTAT
>NW_006239111.1:93541-112061 GCF_000226075.1 Solanum tuberosum
TTTAGTAATTTAAGTCATTCTAACTATTTTTCGTTTTGAATGGATTGTTGTCACTTTTTTCACATTTTAAATGAATTGTTTCTTTTATTTTTGTGTGTGGTTAATAACCGAATAACCGAACCAAACCAAACCAAACCGAAACCGATAATCACCAAACCGATAAATGTATATTATATTTGGTTTGGTTTGGTTTTGATAATTTTAAAACCGATTAAGTTGGTTTGATTTTGGTTTTGACCAATAACCGATCCAAACCAACCCGTGAACACCCCTAATTCTAACCATCACTTTGTAGAACTTGCCTTTAAGTTTAGGTTGCACCAGCTTATCACACAAGACTCCATATGCAAGCTTCAATGTCATCCAACTAACACCAATACGATGCGTAACATCGTTGTCAATCTCCCATCTTTTTGGATAATAGATCTATGATATATACTTGAAATTTCCCTCTTTGGGGCTGCTTGTGTATTAAGTTATACTTCCACACTAATCTCATGTGCTATGTCATTGAACTTGCGATTGGTTATGTTCAACCCGAATTCTTTAGATTTTAAGGTCTGTCTCCACATCTCTCCTGTTTAGTGTTGACTTTTGCCCAAGCCACGTCGTCAATTAGAACTATATCATCCGCAAATAACATATTCCTTGACACCTTACATTAGCTTGAACTCCTATACATAGACCTTTAGATGCATAGTACAAAAGATTGTACTCATATCAAGGGTTTTAATTGGATATTGAATTAATGGGTGCTCAGTTATTTTAATCTTGAAAATTGATATGGAGACTAAGTACTTAGCTAATATATTTGTATGAATTACTAGTTTTTTGGTATACAAGTTATAATGTTTGAATTAAAAATTGATGTCTGATTGACTTCTAAAAAGCACATGTGTCATGTCTTGCTCTTGGCCTAAAACCCCAGTTACAATTGTGTGCTATTGTGTTACTGAAGGCACACCATATGTATTCCTGGATAATCCCTTTTTAAAAGCTGAGTTTAGGCTCAAATGTCATATCATCATAATTATAATTGTATGTTTGACTTAATTACCTTATTTACTAGAGACGATTATTTAAGGTATCTTGGGAAAAAATAAAATATTAGTGGAAAAATTGTAGCATCAACATAGCTGAAAAAAATTAAGTAGCTTTACTTATTAGTCTAAATTATAGAAGTAAAATTGGAAATTATTAGTGATGGAATGTGAGGACATTGGAATGGAAAAAAAAATCTTTTATTGCTTGTAACTCAAGTGTAAGGTCACTGAAGCATATACTTTAATCCTCCAAAAGTTAAAAGACCTCTAAAATTTTTGCGTTTATTATATAACTAGTTATTCGTGTGTACATGTTTGTAGTTTATAACCCTAAATGCAATACATTGGGTTTTATTTTCAAAAATCTTATTAGTCAATATTGATAATAACTGTTAAATAGTTTAATTCAAAGTTCTAAAATATCAAATAAAGTTTTGCCAATTAAATAAAAAATTATAAATTTGGGGAAAAATTCACTATATTTCTAGTGTCATGTCTTTATTAGGAAATAATTAATATATTTAAGTATTAATTGTATTATACATATAGTGATAATTTTCTAGTAATTAGAAGAAGACTTTAGCTGAAAATTGTAATGAGGTTAGGCTAGCAACCTCTACTTTTTAATAACGATGAAGAAAATAAGAGCTAGAAAGAATTAGATATTCTATGACCATCATAGATAAACTCTATGATGGCACTACATATGCTTAAGTAATGCAAAGTTATAAAGCGAAAGAAGAAAGTTGAGTTATCAACCTCAAACTTCCTTGTACAAATGGATGAAATAAAAAAATTAGATTGCTCTTCTAAAGTAACCTAGAGTTTATCACTTTTGCTTGCGCTTATTGGATCTTTTTTTCATGCCATCTCTAAGACCTTCTTTAATAGTTCATCCGTTTGACACTTATGATTTCTAGATGGGAGTTCAAGGTGGAGTAGAAAAAAGATGTATTTCAGGAGTTGGTTCTTTATCATGAACTGAAAATGAGGAACTAGATTTCCCTCCTCAAATGAGAATTACATAGGGAAAATGCATAAGTACCCCCTAGACTGTCACGATCCAAGCTCCAACACCCTGGATGTGGTCGGCACTCGAGAATCATTGCTGGTCCCAAAGCGAACCCTCATCCTGGCTGACTACAAGCGGAAGACTAACTCAAGCATACAAAATCTTAAAAACTAAATAAAATTCATGAAACTCAAATACAAAGCTTTAACTCAAATAATTTACTCTGAATATAAATTGAATATTCAACTAGCCAACAATAGGCAACTCAAGTCTTTAAAACATTTAATAAGATAAATGAAACTGACTTCTCAAACTCTAGTTTCTATCTATGAAGCCTCTAACTGACAAAGATGGAAGTCGGGACAAGACCCACGACATCCTAACATTTGATATAACTGAAAGTACAAGTGGAACACTTCGGAGCTCACCATAGTTAACTCGAACTGCATGCGGTATTAACGAAGCGCCTGTTCATGATCATGAGTACCTGTATCTGCATCATGAAACGATGCAGGCCATATGGCTCAGTACGTGGAATGTATGATCAAGTAAGGGGAATTCTAAAGCATAAACATAAGCTTGAACTAGTAGCAAGGAAACATACTTACCTCTTCTCAAACTTACTCAACTCAAGAAATACTCAAGGATCGATACTCAAAACTACTCAAACTTACTCAACTCAGAAGTACTTGATGATAAGATACTCAACTTAGTAATAAGGTTCTTAACTCAGTAAAATGGGGCTCAACTCAACAATAAGGTACTCGACTCAATGAAGCACAGTTCAACTCAAGATACTCAATTCAAGATACTCAATAATAAGCAACAATAAAAGATGCACTTTATGGAAAACTTTTGAAACAGTAGAAAACAACTCAATGTATTGAAGAATACAATAAAAACTCAATTTGTATACATTAAAATATAATATAACTCTGCCGGAGTTTCTCTAACTGACAACCATCACTATGAGCTATGCGATGATACAACGTCTCGCCCACATTGCCAGAATTATCCTATACTTTGCCACGATATAAGATGTCTCAACTAAGTGGATCCGCTAGTCTATGCTAAAAATCATTAAGAATCATCTATAAAGTATGACCCTTTCTACCCACGTCGGCTACATGGTTTGTGGAGACTTGAGTTATCTGAACTCATCCCTATATCGGTGCTCAATACTACACCCAAAATCTACTCAACTAATATGTTTAAAAACATAACTCTTTCTATGGTTTGATATTATTACTCAAAATCTTTCTCTAAAAAGAGATGTTACTCAACTGCTCAGAACTCTTTTGGAAATCTTAGTTTCCTCCTCTTTTAAATGTGAAAACATTTACTCTTGGGAATACTTAGTTCCATATATCATTTTAAGGAAAATGAACTCGACTCTACTCTTTCTCAATTCAAGTGCTCAAGTCTTAAAACAAGTTTAGAAAAGTTGTTAAACACTTCTTAAAATAGGGTTCATGCCGAATGATGGACGTGAACGACTCAATTCAAGGTTTTCAATAACCATACAAAGAACTCGATACTCGGAACTCAACAACTTAGAACTCAAGAACTTCAATGATACTACTCATTTCAAGAAAGCTCAACTCATAAGGTTCATGCGGAATTATGGGCATGAACAACTCAACCCAAAGACTCAATGATACTCCTCATCTCAAGATTTCTCGACTCATATGGTTCATGCATAATTATGGGCATGAACTACTCAACTTAAGGACTTCGTGGGTAACATGTAATAGCTTCATGATTAGGAATATAATCTCAAAAGGGTTAGGAACTCGATACTCAAGACTTAGAACTTGAATATACTACTTCTCTCAAAGATACTCAACTTATGGAGTTCATGCGAAATTTATGGGCATGAACAACTCGACTCGAGGGTCTAAAGAACATTATGGAACTCATGTATCCGACTCTTCTCATTCTCATACTTACTTCGTCAAAACTTAGCTCAAATCGATAGTTGATCTCAAAGGATTCACAATCGAACTTAAAGGCTTTATTAAACTCTACTCTTGACTCTCTCTTGAATGTGAATTATGAATTCAAGATTTATGCTTCATGATATGAAGGATCTCGTGATGATAAAGTAGACTCATGAATACATAGAGTAGTTAGAATCGAAAAGGAGTGAAGGTACACTTTAAACGAACTCAAACGGAGCAACCGACTGCAAACTGGATGAGGCAGGCGACCCTGGCGCACTGAGTGACGCGGGGAGCCAGCCCCTAAACTACAGAACATAATTTGGGGCGCACTGGCTGGCGCGACGTGCCAGACCCCAACCCAGAAAACCCGATGAATTTCTTTGCTCGTTTTCTCACCCTAACTCGCCTAGACTCGAATGGTTTCTTCCCCAATCACTTGGATTCGATTACTTAACATAAGCACACTCTAATCTACTCAATACAACACTCAAAACACTCACTTTCATATCAAGAAATCATCAAAACCCCAACACAACAAGATTTAGGATGAACTTCAAGAACACTTCTACAAGAACTCATCAAGAACTCTAATCTTTCAACTTCAAGAGTGAAATTTCGCTGAAAATAACATGATTGGCGTGTGGGTGAACGAGACCAACACTATGGAAGCTTACATACCTCTTAGGGATTAGACCCATGGCGAAAATCCACAACAAAACTCAAGAACCTCGACGAACGCCTTGATCCATTCCTCTTTTCTCCTCTTTTCTCTTCTTAAACTCTCAACTAAAACCCTAGATGTATATTAGGATTATGAAACTGAACCTAATAGGATTAGACCCTTAAAACCTTACTAAAAATGAATTAAATCTGATTTGGTAAGGAAAAGACCAAAATACCCTTTACTATTTTTGGGTAACTTTCGTTGACTCGACAACCTAACTTCAAAAGGGAATATCTCACTCATCCGACCTCGAAACTTAACAAATTACGGTGGCGTTGGAAAGATAATTCAAAGACCTTTCATTAAATATCTTTTATCCCACCTAACACATCATGTAGTAAGAGTTAGGTCATTTGAAGTTGACCCAAAACTCATAACTTAAGCGTAACTTGCAAAATTTCAGATTTTGCTATTTCCAATTTAGTTCTTTTTGGAAATCAAGGTGCTAAATTTAGTGACATGACCTTAATACTTAAGAAATTTTAAATTCCTTGGTAAAATCCTACTCACAACGAAGGATGGTTCGAGTCTTAGTTCAAAAAAATTCTAGGGTGTTACATAGACTATGACCGAAATTCCAAAGACACACCTAAACTTAACTAAAGTCCTATTACCCCTCTAAAATAATTTAAAATGGAATAAATACATCACAAATTCTGACATGTCATAGAGAGTGTGCACGCTCTCTTGAAGGCAAGTGATGAGTGCACAAATTGGACACATGTCATTTTTTGATTAGTAACTTTATAATTAGTTAGTACATATATATATTGATAATAAAACTTATATATATTTAATTATTTTTATTTCTTTCTTTGTAAAATATTTATTTTAATTTATTTATTATCTTTTCACTTTTAATTAATTTTAATAAATAATGTGTATTTTAAAAAAAAAACAATTTAAAAGTGTCCTTTAATTTTAATGTTATATTTTATTTTCTTCACTTATTTTGATATTCGTTCAAAATTAACTTATTTTAAATACAAGACATTTGAAAATCAAAATGAAAGACAAAGAAAATAAACTCAATAGAAAAATAAAAGAGAAAAACAATGAATGTAAGTAAAAAAAAAATCGTTTCTATACAAGGTAAAAAAATATGTATTAACTTAATTTAAATACAAGGTTATAAAAATAAGAATTTTTTTTTTAAGAATTTTTTTTCAAAAAAAAAAATTAAGAATATTTTTTTATTTTAAAAAATAATATTTACACACATGGCAGACGAGTGTGTACAAACACAACAAATTTGGGTGATTGAAGGTGCCACATCAGCACAAAAAGTGCACAAAAATACGGAAAAAATGAGTTTAGGAGGGTAATAGAATCTTAGTTAAGTTTAGGCGTGTCCCTGGAATTTCGGTTATAGTCTGGGAGGGGGGGGGGGTATTTATGCCTTATCCCAATTATATATGTACTAAGTTAAGAGCAAATTGAAGAGGACAACATCAGAAATATCAGTAGATGTATTTTGGTGAATATCTGATTTAAACTTGCAGAAAAAAATTCAAGAAAGCTATGGGGGGGAGAGCAATTTGAAAGAATAAGACTCTTTAGTTTTGCCGATTATTTTATTTTGTATTAGAACAATTAATACATAAAACATGCGTGCTCAACTGTTTCACTTTAGACAATATTAACCTCTATCAATATAGAACATACATGATAAGAGCAATTTTATGATCATCATTGCTTGATTGCACCATTTCTCTACACAATCTAGTACAAAATTAGGTTAAAACAAGTCAAGGATCTGGAATTGGGATACACAACTAAATGTGTAAGGCTGAATTGAATAACATTTTAGGTCATAAAATTAAGGAGAACAATTATTCTATCCATTCATTGAGGGGAGTTCATGCAATCTTAATCATCCCCAAGTCTAAACTATTCTTTTCAAAATGCTTCCTACTTAGTGTCAGAATCCATCAATTGTTGTCTGATTCATAGAAATTAAGAACAACGTGATCCAACAACCACATAATTTTGTGGATGAATCAGTTTCAAGATTCATTGTTCCCCCTATTAATGTGCCTTAGTCTGTTCAACAGTTGGATCAAGTGGTACAACATGTTTCAATGCACGCTCATTAGTTTCACTTTCATCCTCACCCTCTTTTTTGAAAAGATAATCTCACTTGCTTCCCCCTTACACATGCACTACATTCCAATTTTTTCTTTTAAATGACATATTCCCCATTTTTGTGAAGTGAGCGAAATAAACTTTTGTTTGTCTTCATTCATATCCCTTAAACAATCAATATCTATGAATTAAATCACTTGCTTCCTCTCAGCTTCACCGGTAAAATAGCTGAAGGGTTAGTCATAGGAAACCAAACAAGCTTGAGTCCATTCTTATGATCAAAAGGGTGAATCAAATTTCTTCTCGCCTATCTAGGCAACTTGTTAGTGGACCTGTTTCTGTCAACATGTATAATTCTATTTCCATTTGCCAATTTAGTATTTATTTTTCAAAAATCATTAGCACCTGGACATTCAGTAGTTGGATGACCAATTTTACCACAAATATAGCACGAATCTTCAGAGATAATATTTCCTTTATGGCATTCTATACTAGCCTTCTCATTGTGCACCCTATCACTCAATTTGTTGCAAATTCCAGAGGAATTAGTCCATCTATTAGCTCTTGCAGGGTCCATTTTCATCCTAGACACTTCTAGATTTAGTTTTTTTTTGCCTTATCTTTTTTGCAAAAAAATCAATTTTGCATTCTTTCATAATATGTTCTAATCTGTTCTCAGTATCATTTATCTTACCGTTTTGAATAATGGACAGCTTAAGAATTTCAGATTTTTAATTCAAGTTTGATGACTCAAGTTTATCACCCTGTTTCTTTAGAGAAAAAATTTCTTCTTTAGTTATAGTTTTGAAGTTTTTAAGATCCATGCTGTAACGACCCTTTTGGTCGTTTTGAGTACTAGAGCTTTTTATTTTATAAAATACTTTTCGATAGATTCTAAATGGGTATTTTGGACTATTCGTAACTACAATATAGAATTAGTGGGATAGTTTTAATAACTAATTTAGTTGATGGTTAAGAAAGATAATATTAAAATTAGTAAGTTTTAATATTTGTTAGTTCATAATTAGTTACCCTAGATACTTAAAAAGACTAACGAGAGAAACACTACCTGCGGCGTCAACCAGAAGCGACTGCCATCCAGGTAATGCTTCAACTCTTTGACTTCTTTAAGTAATATGTAATGGGTTTATATTAATTGGGTGGAAATCCTTGGAATGCATTAATTATCCATTTGTCTTATCTATTCAATTATGTTGTTTGTCTAATTTTAGTGAATGTTAGGCGATAATGTATGATTATTATTATATTATTGTAATTAGATGAGACATTGGAAAGAACGAGTATGCAGTGTTAGTTGAATTTTTGGATAAAATAAATGAGAAAGATCCTGGTAATTTCAGTTCTTCTATTGCTTTAAATAAATTATAATGGATTAGAATTAGGATGCCGAATGTTTATTGGTGGGTGGAGGAGTAATGCATAGTCTTTGGTAGTTATTGTTCAAGTATTAATGTGGTGATTCTTTTATATGTTGGAGAAATTTTATAGTTAATAATTAAGAGTACATGTCAGGCGAATTGCCTATAGGATCAAAGTTGATCACAGGAATTGGGAGTATTGGTTTCTGTGGCTCTAATGGTATTATATTTTGTTTGTTTTCCGTAATTGAGGTTACTGGAGATAGAACTTAACCTTAGGTTTTCATTTTTTTTAGTTATCTTATTTTAATTCAATTTTTGATATATTGAGTTAGGTAATTAAATATTAGGTGTATTATATTATATGACTTCCATTAAAGTTATAGACCTAACCGCTTGGAATTTAATAAATAGGAGACTTGACATATTAATTGAACTCAACATTTGGAAATTGTTTTTACATGATAGATTGGAAACATTCTGAGGCCTCGAGGAAAGGAAAAACATTGGGAAATTAGCTTGCGTGACCTCGATTCTTCGGTGAAGGTAGGTTATGGTTTATTCTATTTAATAGATAGACTCTTAATAGTGATTGATACGCATTGAGTGATATTGTGAAGTTCTCTATGTACTTGATTGTGTGGTTGTGTGGTTTGTGATTGGTCTGAAATCCTGAGACCGTGGACTTATAATCTTGAACCCCATCTATCGAAGTGATGCCTTGAATAAAGAAGGCTTGATGAACTATTGTTAATGAAGTGAAAAGTGGTAGATAAAAAATGATAAATTAATGACATTATTGGATCGGGTGTCAAGTTTCGGCATGGTATTATTAGATAGTGTGTCACGTTCCGACTATGGTATTATTGTATCGGGTGTCACGTTCCGGCACAGTAATATTAAAGAAAACATATATAAACAACGTAATGTACTCAATCTCAAAGAACTCAATTCCCAAAATCGCTTGGTTTGGAGGAATGATTCCTCAAGTATGTTCTTGATATTGTTGACTGATTACGTACTTACTTTAGTGTTGTTGTCACTGGTTCATGTTGTTTATTTCTTACCACGTGCTAAGTGTCGTAGTTGATTTCATACTATTATTCATTACATATTAGTTTCAATTTTGGGTTGGCCGATGATACCTACTCGATACATGTTCCTTGTACTGACCCTTACTTGTGTTTTCTTCGTTTTCTTTTGTGGAGTGCAGCAAGTGTACCATCGACTTCGACTCACCCTTAGCTCTTGCCAGTCTTCAGCTCATCAAATTTCAGGGTGAGCTACTCCTTCTAGCTCGTGATGGATTATCTCGTTCATGGCATGATATCGTTAAATTTCGAACATAGACAATCTTTTTTACTTATTTGATGTCTTTAATACTCTTAGACTTGGTATTTTGAAAATAGATGTCTTTGATGTGATGACTTTCAGGTTTTGGGGATAATATGTAATAGACTTTAGAGGTTTATTTGATTGGTTACTTTAATAAGATTTGAGCTTTCGCATTATTGTTGTTTTTCGTAGTTGAATTATTGATATATGTTAGGGTTTGGATTCCTTGGTTCACCTACTTAGGAGGTTAAGTGTGGGTGCCACTCACGACTCGTTTTGGGTCGTGACAAACTTGGTATTAGAGCCTTAGGTTCGGTGATCTCATCACACAAGGACATGTCTCGTAGAGTCTTGCGGAATTGTACGGGGTCGCCTTTACTTTTCTTCGAGAGGCTATAGAAATTTAGGAAAACCCCATATTTTTATTTCCTTCATGATATTACTTGAATCGAATTGGTATCTAGGTGATACAAATTGGTATCTGACCTTCGTCACTCTATTTTGCAGATACTCAGAACTAGAGCAACAGTTATGGCAACACCAACACCGACATGATGAGGTGCCCCTGAGCCAACCATTGGGGCAGTACCTCAAGGGGGAGCAGTGGTTAGAGGCCGTGGTAGAGGTCGCAAAAGAAGAACCACCAGAGGCATAGAACAATCACCTTGTCCAACTAGGGATAGAGTAGTGACCCCTCCACCGGCTGACGAGGTAGCAAGAGAGGGTGATGAGGGGGAAGATGAGCAAATTCAAGAGAAGGAAGCACCACCCTAACCTACACAAGAAATGATTAATCAGGTTCTTAATTATCTCAACGGATTATCTGATCAAGGCCAGGCACCACCAATGTTTTCTGCACCCGCACCTCAGGTTCAAGGAATACAACATGCCACTGTTGTGACTCCCTGCATGGATGCGTCCTTGGAAACAAATACGTTTCCCCGATTTACTACATGGCCTATAATGACTAGTGACCAGCATGACCTCTTTATTAAGTTCTTAAAGTTGAAACCTCCCGTCTTCAAGGGTACTGAATCTGAAGATGCTTATGATTTCCTGGTTGATTGTCATGAGCTGTTACATAAGATGAACATAGTGGAGTGATTCTGTGATGAGTTTGTGACCTACCAGTTTCAAGGGGATGCCAATAAGTGATGGAGGTCTCATGTTGAGTGTCGACCAGCAAAGGCACCACCTATGACTTGGGCATCATTTTCTAGCTTCTTCATGGAGAAGTATATACCCCCAGACTTTGAAGGACATGAAGAGAGATGAGTTCCTGAACATAGAGCAAGGAAGGATGTCTGTTGCAGCTTATGAGGCCAAATTTCGTGCATTATCCAGGTATGCCACTCAGCTTTGCTTCAGTCCGCAAGAGCAGATTCGCCGTTTTGTAAAGGGTTTGAGGTCAGATTTGCAGATTCCAGCTTTACAGGTAGCTGCTTCTGTAAAATCTTTTCAGGAAGTGGTTGATTTTGTGATAGAGGTAGAGAGGGTACAGCCGGATGACTTCACCAAGGTGTCAACGTTTAAGAAGTTCCGTAAGGGAGGTGAGTTTAGTGGTTCGTACTCCAGAGGGCAGAGTTTAGGGAGATATCAACCCTGTCCTATTCAGTCTTATTGCAGTCTTCAGCTGAGGGTCCGTCGTAGATCAGTCATCCTTTTTCTGAGTTTGGGGGTTATCTCCAGTCTTCTTTATCTTCACAGAGACCTACACTCGACTCCAGGACTTGTTATGGATGTGGAGAGGCCGGACATATCATGAAATATTGTCCAAAGAAGAGTCAGGCTCAGAGTTACAAATCCCCAGAAGCTAGAGGTAGAGGTGGTCATGGTAGAAGCTGTCATTCTGGAGGACATGATGGCCAAGGTAATGGTGGTCACCAGTTTAGCCAGGGTGGCGGGAAAGTTGGAACTATTGGAGTGCAGCCCGGCAGGGGCAATGGATAAACAGGTGATAGGGCTCATTGTTATGCGTTCCCCGGGAGGTCAGAGGTAGAGACATGTGATGCTCTTATCACAGTTACTTTTCTGGTATGTGATCGCATGGCTTATGTATTGTTTGATCCTGGATCCACATTTTCTTATGTATCTTCCTCGTTCGCTACTAGTCTTGATTTGCATTATGATTTGCTTGACATGCCTATTTGTGTCTCTATCTGTGATAGTTGAGAAGGTGTATAGGTCTTGCCTTGTGGCTTTTATGGGGAGCAATACTTATGTATATCTGATTATTCTAGAGATGGTTGATTTTGATGTAATTTTGGGTATGACTTGGCTTTCTCCAAATTTTGCTATCTTAGATTGTAATGCTAAGACTGTGACTTTGGCCAAGCCTGGGATTGATCCACTAGTGTGGGAGGGTGACTTTAACTTTATTGGCACATCTCAAGGATGATACTTCCAAAGTGCCTTCGATCAAGTCTGTTTCGATAGTCTGTGAGTTTGCGGATGTCTTTCCTGCAGACTTTCCCAGTATGCCACCAGATAGAGACATTGATTTTTGTATTGACCTGGAGCCGGGGACTCACCCTATTTCCATTCCACCTTATAGAATGGCCCCAATTGAGTTAAGGGAGTTAAAGGCCCAACTTCAGGAGTTGTTAGGTAAAGGTTTTATTAGACCGAGTGCATCTCCTTAGGGTGCTCTAATTTTATTTGTGAAGAAGAATGATGTTAGTTTTCGAATGTGCATAGACTACATGCAGTTGAATAAGGTAACTATTAAGAACAAGTATCCCATTCCTTGCATTGATGACTTGTTCGACCAGTTACATGGTGCTTGTGTCTTCTCGAAAATTGATTTGAGGTCCAGTTATCATCAATTGAAAATGCGGGCAACAAACATGCCAAAGACTGCTTTTCGAACCAGGTCCCACATTATGAATTCTTAGTAATGTCTTTTGGGCTTACGAATGCCCCTGCTGCTTTCATGAGCCTGATGAACGGAATTTTTAAGCCATATTTGGACCTCTTCGTTATCATATTTATTGATGATATACTGATATATTTAAAGAGCAGGAAGGAACATGAGGAGAATTTGAGAATTGTATTGGGGTTGTTAAGGGAGAAAAGGCTTTATGACAAATTATACAACTGTGAGTTTTGGCTCGATTCAGTGTCCTTCTTGGGGCACGTGGTTTCTAAGGATGGAGTGATGGTGGATCCCACTAAGATTGAAGGAGTGAAGAGTTGGGTAAGGCCTATTAATGTTTCAGAGGTAAGGAGCTTCGTTGGTATAGCTAGCTACTACCGCCGATTCATCAAGGGATTTTCTTCCATTGCTTCCCAACTGACTAACTTGACCAAGTAGAATGTTCCCTTTATATGGTCAGATGAGTGTGAAGAGAGTTTTTTAAAACTCAAGACCTTGTTGACTACTGCGACGATTCTTGCTTTTCCTGTGGAAGGTAAGAATTTCATTGTTTATTGTGATGCATCTTATTCTGGTTTTGGTGCAGTGCTAATGCATGAGAGGAATGTAATTGCCTATGCTTCAAGGCAATTGAAAGTTCATGAACATAACTATCCGACCCATGATTTGGAGTTGGCTGCGGTTGTGTTTGCATTGAAATAGTGGAGACATTATCTATATGGGGTCAAGTGTGAAGTGTATACAGATCACCGTAGTTTACAATATGTGTTCACTCAGAAGGATTTGAATTTGAGGCAGAGGAGGTGGATGGAGTTACTAAAAGACTATGATATTTCTATTTTATACCACCCAGGGAAAGCTAATGTTGTGGTAGATGCCCTAAGTAGAAAAGAAGGGAGCATGGGTAGTTTAGCCCACTTACAGGTTTCTAGACGCCCATTCGCTAGAGAGGTTCAAACTCTGGCTAATGACTTTATGAGGCTGGAAGTACTTGAGAAAGGAGGATTCTTGGCCTGTGTGGAGGTAAGATATTATTTTCTTGACAAGATTAAGGGAAAGCAGTTTGATGATGAGAAGCTGAGTAGAATTCAAGATATGGTATTGCGATGAGAGGCTAAAGAGGTTCTGATTGATGAGGAAGGCGTCTTGAGAATTAAGGAGCAGGTATGTTTACCCTGTGTTGATGATTTGACCCATACTATCCTTGCAGAGGCTCATAGTTTGAGGTATTCTATACATCCTGGTGCAACCAAGATGTATCGTGATGTGATACAACATTATTGGTGCAGTAGAATGAAGTGTGACATTGTTGATTTTGTTTCCCAATGTCCGAATTATCAACAGGTAAAGTATGAACATTAGAGGCCTGGAGGGACACTTCAGAGAATGCCCATTCTTGAATGGAAGTAGGAAAGAATTGCAATGGATTTTGTGGTTGGTCTTCCAAAGACATTGGGTAAGCTAGATTATATATGGGTAATTGTTGACAGGTTAACTAAGTCTCCTCACTTTATTCCGGTCAACATGACTTACAATGCAGAGAAGTTAGCTAAACTCTATATCCGTGAAATTGTTCAATTGCATGGAGTTCCAATTACCATCATATCAGATAGAGGTACACAATTTACTTCTAACTTTTGGAGGACCTTGCATGCTGAATTAGGTACTAGATGGATCTTAGTACCACATTTCATCCTCAGATCGATGGTCAATCTGAGCGAACAATTCAAGTGCTAGAGGATTTGCTTCGTGCATGTGTGATAGATTTTGGTGTTCATTGGGAATAGTTTTGTTGTTAGTTGAGTTTACATACAACATCAGTTATCACTCGAGTATTGATATGGTCCCATTTGAGGCATTATATGGGAGGAGATGTAGGTCTCCCATTGATTGGTTTGATGCAATCGAGGTGAGACCTTGGGGTACCGATCTTTTGAGAGAATTATTAGAGAAAGTAAAATTCATACAAGCTCAGAGCAGGCAGAACGAGTATGCAAATCGGAAGGTCAGGGACTTAGAGTTTATAGAGGGTGAGAAAGTCTTGCTGAAGGTTTCACACATGAAGGGTGTGGTGCGGTTTGGTAAGCGAGGTAAACTTAGTCCGAGGTATATTTGGCCATTTGAAGTTCTTAAGCGTGTGGGGAAGGTGGCCTATGAATTGGCCTTGCCTCCATGGTTGTCCCGGTATTTCATGTGTCCATGCTGAAAAACTACCACGGTGATGAAAACTATATTATTTGTTGGGATTCGGTCCTGCTTGATGAGAATCTGTCTTATGAGGAAGAGCCTGTAGCTATTTTAGATAGGAAAGTCCGCAAGTTGAGGTCGAAAGATATTGCATCTATCGAGGCTCAGTGGAAGAATCCCCCAGTTGAAGAGTCCACTTGGGAGAGTGAGGCTGATATGCATGAAAGATATCCACACCTTTTTTGTCGATTCAAGTACCCTTTCTTACCCTCACCTTCTTTTGATCATTTGAGGACGATTGATGGGTAAATTGGTATCTAATGTAACGACCCTTTTGGTCGTTTTGAGTATTAGAGCTTTTTATTTCATAAAATACTTTCCAATAGATTCTAAATGGGTATTTTGGACTATTCGTAACTACAATATGTAATTAGTGCGGGTAGTTTTAATAATTAATTTAGTTGGTGGTTAAAAAAGATAACATTAAAATTAGTAAGTTTTAATATTTATTAGTTCATAATTATTAACCCTAGATAATTAAAAAGACTAACGAGAGAAACACTACCTGCGGCGTCAACCAGAAGCGACTGCCATCCAGGTAATGCTTCAACTCTTTGATTTCTTTAAGTAATATGTAATGGGTTTATATTAATTGGGTGGAAATCCTTGGAATGCATTAATTATCCATTTGTCTTATCTATTCAATTATGTTGTTTGTCTAATTTTAGTGAATGTTAGGCGATAATGTATGATTATTATTATATTATTGTAATTAGATGAGACATTGGAAAGAACAAGTATGCAGTGTTGGTTGAATTTTTGGATAAAATAATTTGAAACTTAATGGGTAATGAGTGCTCAGGGGCAGTGAAACAATTGGAAAGATTGGAGGTACTGTATGTGGTTGTAAGGTATGATATGAAGCTGGCAACCATTAATCTGTAGTCTGTACAACAAAGTCATGGCTCATTGTATGATGTGGATTTCGTCCTTATTATTTTGATGGTTATAATATTATAAATTAAGTTTAATATATTACGGTAGGTAATTAAATATTGAGTGTAGTATATTATTTGAATACCATTAAGGTTATGTTATTCAAAGAAATAAAGACTTAACCTTAGGCTTGAATATAAGAAATAGGAGTCTTGGCGTATTAATTGACCTCAAGATTAGGAATTTGAATATAGAATTGTGTTTGATGATTTTTGGGTCTAGGCTATACATGAAGTAATATAAGTGTCTATAGACTCGTTAACTTACGAATTACGCATACTTGATAGATTGGAAAGGTTCGGAGGCATTGAGGAAATGAAAAGCATTGGAGAAGTAGTTTTCTTGAATTCGCTTCTTCGGTGGAGGTAGGTTATGGTTTATTCTATTTAATAGATAGACTCTTAATAGTGTTTGATATGCATTAAGTGATATTGTGAAGTTTTCTATGTACTTGATTGTGTGGTTTCTGATTCGTCTTAAATTCTGAAATCGTGAACTTATAATCTTGCACCCTCTCTATCGAAGTGATTCCTTGAATAAAGACGGCTTGATGAACTATTGTTAATGAAGTGAAAAGTGGTGATAAAAAATGATAAATTAATGACATTATTGGATCGGGTGTCAAGTTTCGGCATGGTATTATTAGATAGTGTGTCACGTTCCGACATGGTATTATTGTATCGGGTGTCACGTTCCGGCACAGTAATATTAAAGAAAAACATATATAAACAACGTAATGTACTCAATCTCAAAGAACTCAATTCCCAAAATCGCTTGGTTTGGAGGAATGATTCCTCAAGTATGTTCTTGATATTGTTGACTGAATACGTACTTACTTTAGTGTTGTTGTCACTGGTTCATGTTGTTTGTTGCTTTCCACCTGCTAAGTGTCATAGTTGATTTTATACTATTATTCATTACATATTATTTTCTATTTTGGGTTGGCCGATGATACCTACTCAGTACATGTTCCTTGTACTAACCCCTACTTGTGTTTTCTTTTGTGGAGTGCAACAAGTGTACCATCGACTTCGACTCGCCCTCAGCTCTAGCTGGTCTCCAGCTCATCAGATTTCAGGGTTTTCTCCTCCTCCTCCTCCAATATTCATGAGAGGAGCCTCATCTACCTTTTTATTATTAGTATCTTTTGATGTTGATCCCTATGAAACCGTTATGTCATAATCTTTCGTATCATTTTTTTATCTTCTTATAATTGTGACAACGAGCCTGAAAATTGTCGATGGACCATGTTTTGCTATCTATTTCTTCGTGTGCATTCATGAAAGTATCCCAAATTTATTTTGCAGTTGTGCAACTAGATATTCGGTGGTACGCATCTGGTCCAAGGCCACAAATAAGAATAAACTGAGCTTTGACATTCTTTCCAAGAATCATGAGGTCAACCCCCTCATATTCACTCTTTCTTTTTGTACATCATTTTTTTCAGCATTCCTTTTTGTTGGGTACATTGGTCCATCAATAACTATGTTCCAAAGTTCATAATCTTTAGTCTCAATAAAAATTTACATCCTTGCTTTATACCATGAGTAATATTAGCCATTGAATAGCAGAGGCCTTTGATATCTTGTCTTTCAATGTATCCGAGTGGAGGTGCAGTAATCATCCTCATCTTTTCTTAAATGTTTAAACTTTTAATAAGAAAATCCGCTCTAATACCAATTGATAGTCTGCACGACCTAGTAATTTACTAACTTTAATTTTTCACCTAAGTATGAAACAAGTTGCCTAACATGTTCCAACAAATTAGTACGAACAGTAAGTAAAAATATTGTATTTTACATGGAAAACACCCAACTCAAAAAGAGGTAAAAAACCACGACCTGTAACACGACAGGATTTAACTCCAACTTCACTAAATGGCTGAGCCTCAACACAAAATAGATTACAAGCCTATGTAACCTAAGGAATTACGAACTATAATTCCCGAACTTCAACACAAACCTCCCAAGGTATGTATTCCCAAGTCTTCAAGTTATCCCAACTTGAGGAAAAACTCATAATTCAGTTTATAACACAGTGAACTAAAGATACATCAATACTACGACTCAATGAAAACTTCGTAATACATAAACTCTGTAATAGGACCAGGTTCTTCATTGTGTTCCTTCAGTCTGCTGGTAGCTCTTGCGAAGTTGATTTTTCAATTGCTCTTTTAGCTCTATAAGTGCACGAGTGTTCTGGATGAATTCACCTCTATTTATGTCACCCCACGAGACTACCCCCGAGACGCGGACACGGGAACTAGGACCACAAGTGATCCCAACCTTAACCTGTTGGCCTGATCATGAGCATACTAAAGATAATAAACTGATGCGGAAGCTAAATACATAAATAAAAATAAAAAGATGGGGAATACCCATATACTATAACTGAGATAAATGATAACTGCTGAGTTTAATACAAAAATGGTATTAACTCAATACTAAGCTGAATCTAACTATGTTTGTAAAATAAGCCTCTAACTGACTAGAAATAGCTGGGACAGGCCCCCAACCTAAGTCTTAGAAAAACTAGAAACTAAGGACTAAAAATAACTGAAAAGAAAACTCATGACTATTGTCCTCGGAGAATGAGGACACACTACTGATTCTGCTGAGCTGGAGATGGGGAACCGATCTAAGCGTGATCTGGATGCTGAGAACCTGAACCTACATCACGAGAAGATGTAGCGCAGAGTATGCGTCAGTACTTGAAGGGTAGTGAGCATGCATGATAGAATACAACTGAAATAACATATAACTGAACAAAGCAATAAAGCAATGAAATAATCTGAACATGATATAGATACTGAAAATACTGAATACTGAGCTAACTGATGCAATGACCAAATTTATAACATGCTGAGACTGAATACTGACTGTACTGAAATATGGTCAATGCAATAGAGTCTGACTGAACTGTGGGAGCTACTAATAACCGA
>NW_006239111.1:112408-116117 GCF_000226075.1 Solanum tuberosum
ATCTAATGGGTGGAAGGAACCCACTAGTGAAATCCCACATACTTGGTGATGAATTCCAGGGAGAAATCTTTCGATTTCGAAGCTGGAACTGATGGAACCTTGCCGTGTTCTTGAACTAGGGTTCTTGACTTCTTTCTCCTCTTACGTTCTAATTTCTCTAAGTTTTGGTGAATGATTTGACTTAGGTAAGTTCTAGTTATGTTTCTAGGCTTAAACTGACTAAAACATCATGATTTAGGGTCTAAACAACGTAGCTTAGGGGTCCAACGAAAAAGGAAAAGACCAAAAGACCCTTGACTTAACTGCTGTCAGAGTGATCGACGGACGGGACCTATATGCCTAGGATCGAATGACGGTCCGTGATGGTCGGCCGTCGTTTACATCAGAGGCTGGGTAAATGGGGCCTCGATCCATGTACACAAACCACGGACCGTGGTCTGACCTACGGACCGTGGGTCGAGACTTAGCCGATTTTCTGAGCTGGGTTTGGGGAGGGGTTGCAGTGGTGAACCACGGACCACCAGCACAGGCTGTGGTCTGACATACGGTTCGTGGATAGAAACCGTGGGTTGCACCTGCAACTTCTCAAAATCTCCATTTCGGTCTATCTAGGATACGGGGTGTTACAATTTAAGCACAATTCTTCATAGAATTATTCTTCACTTCAAACTCCTCATTGACTTGAACTCTCTTGACTTAGAGTTCTACTTCAAGTAAGACTCCTTCAATTCAAACTCCTTGCTTCTTTAAATTCCTTCTTCAAATCACATTAATTGATTCTTTTTGTATTGTAGTAGAACTACAACTCTTCACTTCAACAGTAACTTGAAGAGTTCTACTTCAAGCAAGGCTCCTTCTTCAAGTAAAACTCCTTATCTACTTCAAACTCCTTTTTATTATTTCTCATGTCTCTCATATGATGTCAGATAGTATCAAAACTTGAGTTTGAACGTTGCAAAATTTATTTCTGAGGATGATGTTTTTCATTCTCCAGAAGACTCGAATTCCAGACTTTTGTATAAGAATAGAAGGATCTTAATCATCCCACGATAACTCGTTGATCATTTATTATTTACTTATTAATAAAGCAAATAATGTACAATAGTCTCAACACGTGCAATTCATATGTTGCTTAGCACTTGCTATCTTGCAATCTGCTGACACAGCCTCTACCTATATAACGTAAGACTATCTCTCCTTTCTCTTTTCTTTACGATTTAATATAGAGGTAAAAAACTGTTTTGTGAAAGCTGAAAGAAAGACAGTTTTAGATGTTCAAGAGAAGTGCGCAGACTTCTTCTAGTCCTAAGGCTGGTTTAAATAGAGAAGATCTTTTGCTCTTTTAAGGAAAACCCAAGGGTATTTCATTCAATCAAGGATATGTAGGGATTCCTTGAGTCCTTATCAGATAAGTTCATGATATTCTCCCTTCCTTGATATGCCTTGCCTTCCTTTCCGAATTCCTTGATATGTGAGGCATTGTCACGGGATTTGCTGAAGATATGTCTCTCTTGAGTGGATGAGATCTTCTTTCCTTTTCCTGATTATGACTGTTAGCCGTGTCTTTGATTTACGTTGATTTGATCTTTCTTTCCTAATCAAATCTTGAGAGATACAAGTATATGATTATAGGGGCTCTTATTAGCTGTCCAGATTCCTTCCTTTCCTTATTTTATTTGTTCTGCAGTCATAGGTAGATTAATTGTTATAATCAAAATTCATTAGAGGGCCGGAATAACACATAATATATAAACATAACTTGATTCTTAAAAAGTATAGTTCAAGTATCTTTCACAAGTTAATATCCACAATATTTTAAGTGGCTTTCACGTTGCATATCTACTAAGTTTAATTCATAAGACTAAAGTTTTTGATTCTCTGACAAATTATTCATTTATTCCCAAATTTTCTATGTATAAAATAATATAATCTTTTCTTAATAAATACAAAAGAATTATCATATCATGAGTACATTGTATCGGTGTAGTATATAATATTTGCTAGCTAGTAAGTTTCGATTTAGATAAATTCAGAAGAAGAAGGGATGATACATGCACAAACAAGTGTCCCAAATCTAACATGATATCTTAATAATAGTAAATTTTTTTTTTTTTTTTTCATTCAGAATTCATATTGACTGAACACAATTTTATTACTGTAAAATATTATTTGTGTTTATATATTGTGGATGTTAAATGTGTTCGGTATCCCAGGTATGGGGAGGTGAGAGAGTAAGAGGCAGAGTAGTGCGAATTGTGATGACTGAATAGGATCTACCTTGAGAATGAGGTTCGTTCCAGAGTGGTTAGTGAGCCTTGTTGTGGTATACTATGTGATCAAGGGCAGGATTGTTGTGGTGGAGAATCGTAGGCGTGTAATAAGTTCGTAGGCCAGGTTAGGAGCGATGTGTGTTTCAGAAACTCCTCTATCTGTGATAGAAAGGTTAGGCCTTTATCTAAATCAGAGTTGGTAGCGATGCAAATAGAAGGCCAACAGTGTGTTGTTCCTTAGTTGTGGTTAAGACAAAGAAGGTGGCCAGAGTGTGGGTGCGAAGGTTGATTGGGGTATTTTCCTTGTAACATGTTTTCTTCTGGTTGATTTCTTTATATTAGGTGGTCGGTATCGGGTTGACTGATGATGTCTACCAGTAAATGTTGCTTTTATTTATACTACTCTTGCTATGCTTCTTGACATAGTCTGGTTGCAAGGTCAGTGATGTTTCATAGGAGAAGACGAAGACGATCTCCATCAACTTCTACTATCCTTCCCTATGGTGGGAGATGTGTCATGATATTATTTTGGTTACATGACGTATCTTTAGTAGCTCTTATACCTGTTTAGACTAGATCCCTTGGGTGTTAATTATTCTAGAAATTCAATCTTGGTTTTGTGTTAACTCAATATCTGTAAACTTCATAAACTTTCCGTTTTATAATGAAATCATTTAAGGAGTAAGGGTTCTCTTATCTAGGTGTTAGAGTAGGTGCCCGCACGGCCCCGTGGATTGGATCGTGACAAATTGGTATCAGAGCCCAGGTTACCGATCTCTCAATACAAGAGAAAATGTGGAATAGACTTCTGCGAATTGGTGTGTTGACGTCCCAATCTAATCTTGAAGAAACTATGAAGCATTCTAGGAAAACATTCTATTTCTTTTCTCCTTCCGTGCGATGTGTTGCTTGTGGTGTAGGTTGAGTCCAATTGGTATCTCCGGATATTAATTGGTATATGAACAAAGTGAACTGGATACCATAGTTGTGGCTGAAGGGACAAAAACAAGAGAAATTGGAACTGAGAAGGTTCCAATTGGTATTTAGCCTTAGAGGTTATGCAAATGCATGGATGATCAGCTAATGTTCATCAATGAAGCAATTTAAGTTAATAATTTTGACTTTCTTGTGTGATGTAGCTTGAAATGTGATTATGTGCATAGTCTTGCCTCAATAACCGTGTCACGCCCCGAGCCTACACCCTGGGCGGGACAGGCACCCGGAGACTATTGCTGGCCCCAGGCGAACCCTTGACCTGGCTTTCTTAACTCAGCGGAAGCTTAACTCAACAGCACAACTCAATGCAATGAAAGGTTATAAAACAACCAACTAATCCATAACATGCCAAAAGGCAGCTCGAGTCTCAAAATAGAATATTTACATAAATACATAGATGAGAGACTCAATACTAACTGACTGACTGTCTATGAAGCCTCTAC
>NW_006239111.1:116866-118609 GCF_000226075.1 Solanum tuberosum
AAAAAAACATTTAGAAACTTCTTTGGGAATACATAGTTCCCTTAATAGCTTTTGAGAATGAACTCAACTTTAAACTCTTAACTCAACTTGAAACTTGAGACCTCTTTCTTAGATTGAAACTCTAAGCTCTTTACTCTTTACTAGACTTGCGACTTGAGCCTTAGAATGAAGTGAAAGCGTTCAATAAGGACTCTTGAACAAATTTGAAACTTGCTTGAACTAACTTCTTAACTTTGCTTGACTTCTAACTTCACTTGACTTCTAACCCTCCTTGAATTGAATTATGAATTCAAAGTGTTTGATCACATGTTACGGATGAGTTCGGGAGGTTTAAATGTACCTTAGAGTGTTGGAAACAACCATAAAACATAGGTACAATACCAAGGAACATGCATGAGAAAGCATGGAAAGAATGGGGGAACATGGCGTCCTTGGCGCTCTGCAAGGCGCGGAGCGCCAGACCTTGAAGCTCAGAAGTCACCTGCTGGCGCTCTGAGAGGCGCGCCACCCCGAGGGCTGGACTTTAGAGTCCCCTTTGGGGCGCGCTGGCAGGCGCGACGCGCCAACCCCCTTGCCCAGAAACTCGACTTTTTTCCCTTGTTTTGCCAACTCTAAACCACCCTTACTTCAAGGGCTTCAACCCCAAACACTAAGGATCATCATATCCCTCAACATACCATGGATTACAACTCAAAACACAACCAGAAACAAGTTCCAGATCAACAAGAATCTCAACATCACAATCAACAACACTATCAACACAACAACTAACAACTTCAACAACAATTCCAATCTTTTCTCTAATCATAAAAATGAGCTTGGTGTGTGGGGGAAAGGTTCAATCCACACAGAGAACTCACATACCTTGATAGGGATAACCCCGACGATATCCACGAGGACCCTTGACAGAAACTCCATGCTTGATCTTCTCTTCCTCCTCTTCTTCTCCTCTTCTTCTCTTCTTCTTCTCTTCTTCTTCTCTCAAGCCCTAGCTTTCACTCTTTAAAATGGGACAAAAAATGATCCACAATCATCCCAACACAACAATATAACCTCAAAAGAAATATCTAGGGAAAAGACCAAAATGCCCTTAAATTTCCGGACGGATTCCCTGCCAACTGCCAAACTTTCAAGGGTCATAACTCACTCATACGAACTCGGAATTGAGCAAAACTCGGTGGTGTTGGAAAGACCATTCCACGAGCTATGCAACAATAACTGGAAATACACCTAACTCATCCTGAGCTAGAAGTTATGGCTATTCAAAGTTGGCCAAAAACTCACCTTTTCCATACTTGGCCAAATTTCCAAATTTCAATCTTCAAAATGAAAATTTTCAAATTCTAAGCCTACTTCTTAGTTATACTCATTTTGCCGGATGTTACAATATCTCCCCCTTGAGAACATTCGTCTTCGAATGAGGCTACTCTTACAAGGCTAAAGGTGTTACATCAATTCAAACACCCAACAAACAAACAACAACAACAATTTCATGCCCACTATAATTTAAAGAGCACTAAGAAGGAATTTAATACCTTAATCTGCATTTCCTCCGGATTCAAAGAGATAGGGATATCTCTTCTTCATGTCCTCTTCGGCTTCCCAAGTAGCTCCCTCAACTAATTGGTTCCTCCAAAGGACCTTGACTGAGGCTACATCCTTTGTCCTCAACCTTCGAACTTGTCGATCTAAAATTTGAACAGGAATCTCCTCATAAGATAAGTTATCCTTGATCTTGATACT
>NW_006239111.1:120069-123524 GCF_000226075.1 Solanum tuberosum
AGCTAACTCTAAGTCATGGGTTGGGTAGTTCTTCTCATGAACTTTTAACTGTCTGGAGGCATAAGCTATAACCTTGCCATTCTGCATTAAGACACAACCCAAACCAACTCTAGATGCATCACAATACACCACAAAACCTTGAGTACCTTCTGGTAGCGTCAAAACTGGGGCTGTAATCAATCTCTTTTTCAATTCCTGAAAGCTTTTCTCACAAGCTTTCGACCATTGAAATTTCACTGTCTTCTGAGTCAACTTTGTCAAAGGAGATGGAATAGATGAGAACCCCTCAACAAACCTTCTATTATAACTAGCTAAACCCAAGAAACTCCTAATATCAGTTGGAGATGTGGGTCTAGGCCAATTCTGCACTGCCTCAATTTTCCGACTATCAACTTTAATTCCATCACCGGACACAATGTGGCCTAGGAATGCCACAGACTCAAGCCAAAACTCACACTTAGAGAACTTGGCATACAACTCCCTATCTTTCAAAGTCTTAAGAACTATTCTGAGATGACTAGCATGATCTTCTTCATTCCTTGAATAGATTAGTATGTCATCAATAAAGACAATAACAAACATATCTAAATAAGGTTTGAAGACTCTATTCATGAGGTCCATGAAAGCTGCCGGATCATTGGTCAACCCAAAGGACATAACCAAAAACTCGTAATGATTATATCTAGTCCTAAAAGCTATCTTTGGAATATCACATTCCCTTACTCTTAACTGGTGATAGCCTGATCTGAGATCAATCTTTGAAAAATAGGTGGCACCCTGAAGTTGATCGAAAAGATCATCAATCCTCGGAAGAGGGTACTTATTCTTGATGGTAACCTTGTTCAACTGGCGGTAATATATACACATCCTAAGGGAACCATCCTTCTTTCTCACAAAAAGACCGGAGCGCCCCAAGGTGAGACACTTGGTAGAATGAAACCCTTATCTAGAAGGTCTTTCAACTGCTCTTTCAACTCTTTCAACTCTGCTGGTGCCATTCTATAAGGCGGAATAGAGCTAGGACGAGTATCTGGAATGAGATCTATGCCGAAATCTATTTCTCTCTCAGGAGGAATTTCGGGTAGATCATCATGAAAAACTTCTGGAAACTCTCTTACTATAGGAACTGACTGAAAAGGAGGTATCTCAACACTAGAGTCATTAACTCGGACTAAGTGATAGATACAACCCTTCGAAACTAACTTTCTCGCCTTAAGGTACGAAATAAAACGACCCTTAGGCACTGCTGAACTACTACTCCACTCTAAGACTGGCTCATTTGGAAACTGAAACTTGACCACTCGAGTTCTACAGTCTAATGATGCATAACAGGCATGAAGCCAATCCATACCAGAATGACATCAAAATCTACCATGTTTAATTCAACCAAATCACCCATGGTGCTCTTGTGATTGATGGAAACAGGACAATCACGATAAACTCATTCTGGTAATATAGAACCCCAATAGGTGTAGAAACACAAAAGGGTTCACAACGTCTTTCAGGAAGAACATCAAACTTATTTGCAACATAAGGAGTTACAAAATATAAACTTGCTCCTGGATCTAACAAAGCATACACATCAAAAGCAAAGACTTTGATCATAACAGTGACAACATTTGGAGAATTCTCTTGCTCATGACGACTGGTGATGGCATAGAGGCGATTTGCTCCTCCGCCGGTACTAGAGGTAGCTCCTCTAGGTGTCGTCCTGTCTGGGGGAGCAACTGATGAAGAATGGGCCCTACTGCCCAGATTTCCACTACCTTGATTGTTCTTTGGGCACTCCTTCATGAAGTGACCCTCTTGTCCACACTTGAAGCACCCTATCTGGCCTTGACGACACTTCCCTGGATGGACTCTACCACACCTAGCATATGCAAGACCCCGGTTACTTCCTTGTGCTATACTATTCTGAGACTGTGCAGGTCCAGCTCTGAAGTTCTGTGAATTCTGTCCCGCATACCCACTTTTATTTCTGGGTGCAGGTGCACTAACAACTGATGGAGCAGGTCCCCTTTGCCTTTACTGAAAGGATGAACGGTTCGCATTACCTTTCTGTTGCCCGGACTCATTACCGGTCTTAGCTCTCTTATTTCTGAACTCTTCTCTGTCCCTCAGCTTTTCTTTCTCCACTTGCTGCACATAGACCATAAACCTTGACATGTCCATGTCCCCGATAAGTATTGCAGCCCTACCCTCCTTACTCGACAACCGAGACAGCCCAGCAACAAACAAACTCATCTTATTCCTCATATCCGCAACCATCTCCGGAGCATAGCGGGATAGTTGGGTGAACTTCAAACTATACTCATGAACACTCAAAGACTCCTGCTTAAGTGTGAGGAACTCACGTACCTTGGCCTCTTTCAACTCTCGAGGAAAGAAATGCCCCAAGAAAGCTTCCTCAAAACAGGCCCAACTCGCAAGTGGTGCATTCTCAGCTCTGCCCCCTTTCCACTGGTCGAACCAAGCTCTAGCGACATCCTTCAATTGATACGCAGCTAGTTCCACATGCTCAGTATCTGCCACATGCATCACATCAAAAATCTTATTCAACTCCTCAATGAAGTGCTCTGGATCCTCAGTAGTGTTCGAACCCATGAAACTCGGAGGATTCATCCCCAAAAACTCACGAATCTTCGAAGTGTCAGCTCCCTCATGTCTATCTCCCCTTTGCTGACCAATCTAATTAGTTACAGCTTGACTCAACATCCTAATTGCCTCTCTGAACTCGGCATTAGAACTTTCCCTTGTGGTTGCATTCCCGGGCATAAGGTAACTCTTGCTCATCAACATAACGTCTAGAAAGACGCCCTCTGCCAACTCTTCGTGGAGGCATGACTATCTGAAAACACGCGTAAGCACGGATTAGGAAGAAACTCTTTAGAGATAAACTCTAACGCACGAGATGAGTGTGAAAGAAGTGAGAAATCTTCCTAAATGTTGCAGCCTCCAAATTATAAATGTAGCGCGCTTCACATCGATAACTAGGACTCTACACACACGGCTTCATAGACTCCCTAGGACTCTTGAACTCTGTGCTCTGATACTAAGTTTGTCACGCCCCAAGCCTACACCCTGCGGGACTGGCACCCGGAGACCATTGTTGGCCCCAGGCGAACACTTGGCCAGGCTTTCTTAACTCAGCAGAAACTTAACTCAACAGCACAACTCAATGCAATGAAAGGATATAAAACAACCAACTTATGCATAACATGCCAAAAGGTAGCTCGAGTCTCAAAATAGAATATTTACATAAATGCATAGATGAGAGAATCAATACTAACTGACTGACTGTCTATGAAGCCTCTACAATACTGATATGGATGATGGAACAGACCCCACAACACCCTAATTAAACAAAACTAAAAAAACAAAACAATCGAGTCCTCCGGAAGCAAGGAGGCTCACCACTGACTCTGGAGTGCTCAGCTGGATCAACGGTGTGCTGG
>NW_006239111.1:123583-124357 GCF_000226075.1 Solanum tuberosum
TGATGAAATCTGGCCAAAAAGGCAACTCGAGTCTCAAAATAGAATATTTACATAAATACATAGATGAGAGACTCAATACTAACTGACTGACTGTCTATGAAGCCTCTAACATACTGAGAGGGATGTTGGGACAGACCCTGCAACATCCTAATAACACAAAACTAAAAGAACAAAACAATCGAGTCCTCCGGAAGCAAGGAGGCTCACCACTGACTCTAGAGTGCTCAGCTGGATCAACGGCTTTTGACTTTGAGAAATGAACTCAACTTTAAGCTTTTGACTCAACTTGAAACTTGAGACCTCTTTCTTAGCTTGACACTCTAAGCTCTTTACTCTTTACTATACTTGCGACTTGAGCCTTAGAATGAAGTGAAAACGTTCAATAAGGACTCTTGAACAACTTTGAAACTTGCTTGAACTAACTTCTTAACTTTGCTTGACTTCTAACTTCAATTGACTTCTAACCCTCCTTGAATTGAATTATGAATTCAAAGTGTTTGATCACATGTTACGGATGAGTTCGGGAGGTTTAAATGTACCTTAGAGTGTTGGAAACAACCATAAAACATAGGTACAATACCAAGGAACATGCATGAGAAAGCATGGAAAGAATGGGGAACATGGCGTCCTTGGCGCTCTGCAAGGCGCGGAGCGCCAGACCTTGAAGCTCAGAAGTCACCTGCTGGCACTCTGAGAGGCACGCCTCCCCAAGGGCTGGATTTCAGAATCCCCTTTGGGGTGCGCTGGCAGGCGCGACGCGCCAACCCCCTTGCC
>NW_006239111.1:124406-126209 GCF_000226075.1 Solanum tuberosum
AATTATGAATTCAAGGTGTTTGATCACATGTTACGGATGAGTTCGGGAGGTTTAAATGTACCTTAGAGTGTTGGAAACAACCATAAAACATAGGTACAATACCAAGGAACATGCATAAGGAAGTGTGAAAAGAAGAGGGGGACTTGGCGTCCTTGGCACTCTGCAAGGCGCGGAGCGCCTGCCCCAAAACTTCAAAGGAGGCCTGCTGGCGCTTTGAGAGGCGCGCCGCCCCAAGGGGGGAAATTCAGAACCCCCTTTGGGGTGCGCTGGCAGGCGCGACGCGCCAACCCCATTGCCCAAAAACTCGACTTTTCTCCCTTGTTTTACCAACTCTAAACCACCCTTACTTCAAGGGCTTCAACCCCAAAAACTTAGGATCCTCATATCCCTCAACATACCATGGATTACAACTCAAAACACAACCGGAAACAAGTCCCAAATCAACAAGAATCTCAACATCACAATCAACAACACTATCAACACAAGAACTAACAATTTCAACAACAATTCCAATCTTTTCTCAAATCATAAAAATGAGCTTGGTGTGTGGGGGAAAGGTTCAATCCACAAAAGAACTCACATACCTTGATAGGGATCACCCCCGACGATATCCACGAGGACCCTTGACGGAAACTCCTTGCTTGATCTTCTCTTCTTCTTCTCTCAAGCCCTAGCTTTCACTCTTTAAAATGGGACCAAAAATGATCCACAATCAGCCCAACACAAAAATATAACCTCAAAAGAAATAGCTAGGGAAAAGACCAAAATGCCCTTAAATTTTCGGACGGATTCCCTTCCAACTGCCCAACTTTCTAAGGTCATAACTCACTCATACGAAATCGGAATCGAGCAAACTCGGTGGCGTTGTAATGACCATTCCACGAGCTATGCAACCATAACTGGAACTACACCTAACTCATCCTGACCTAGAAGTTATGGCTGTTCAAAGTTGGCTAAAAACTTACCTTTTCCATACTTAGCCAAAATTTTCCAAAATTTTCAAATTCTTTCCAAAAATGTAAATTTTCAAATTCTAAGCCTCTTCTTAGTTATCTCATTTTGCCGGATGTTTCAAACCGCTCATGTGTGAAGTGTAGTTTCCTGAATGATATGATGTGTCCGGTACGTTTCGACACACTAACTGGGATCGATTGTCCCGTACCGGCATAAACATTGGAACGGGTGTCACGATCCGACACACTAACTTGGAATGGGTACCACGTACCAGTACGCTAATAGTTTGGTGTGGGTTTTATTAGAGGACCATTGACTTGACATAATTGTATATCTTGAGAATTGTTAAATTGTACGTGGTTCGTATGTGATAATTGATATTGTATATCTTCGGTGTATGCATGTTTATTATGTTGTAATGACTTATGTATGATGCACTTAGTGGGATAGCCGTGTGATCCTACCAGTACACTGTGGTTGTGTATTGATACTACACTTGCTCTTTCTTTGTTGAGTACAGGGCATCTTCAAGCGGCTACTGACAGACCTCGTTTAGAAGATCAGTGATCGTCATAGAATTCAAGGGTGAGCTAGTTCTTCTGGGCTGCCATGAGTTCTCTTTTTGTTTATGTCCACATTTCTGGACTTAGACTAGTACATAGGATTTTCTTATGTTTAATTGGGTTGTACCCATTTTCTTAGACTTGTTGAACTTTAGATGTTTTGGTACATTGATTTTCAGGTTCTAGGTATTATTTCTGCAATCGTGTGTTAGACTTTTGTTGGAGTTTATGGGAACTCCCTATTTTTGCTTTAGCATTTAAACCTGCTTCCGTAACTTTAAATGTG
>NW_006239111.1:127739-127947 GCF_000226075.1 Solanum tuberosum
CACTAAGCTAATACCTACGGGGGCACGTAGTTATGGAACAAAGAGATTGCTACTAGAAAACCTTGACTTACAAAGCGTGGAGGTTTCCATCTCATGAGACAACATCTATGTTGGGAAACCGGACTTGCTAAACGTGAAGGTTCTCTTGTGCGAAGCCGGACTTGCTAAACGTGAAGCCCCCACTCTCATTTTTCATGTTCACTCGGTG
>NW_006239111.1:129739-138537 GCF_000226075.1 Solanum tuberosum
TGTTCCCACAAGTTTCTGGAAATTAAATTACGAGACAGAAGAGTCCGCGATGTGTCTGCGACGCGGACCAAATTTTTTGGCCCTAGGTGGAGCAGGTCTGCGACGCAGAGCCACTCCCTCCATGCACAACTTCAAGCTGCCTTGGCAGCTTGCTTGGCCAAGGTTGGGGTCCTCCTCGGGGACCCTTAGGGTGGCCCCCGGGGAATCGTATCCAAACGTTTTGACCCTAAAAACATTTATTAAGACACTAGGGTCACCTCCACTGATTTTAGACTCCAAACAACACATAAAATCATGAACAACATACTAGAACACACCAACACGTAAAAGACTAGTTTTCGAACGTCTTGGTCGTCCCTTGACGTTTGACTTCCAAACTCTTTAAAACTAACTTAAAAGGCTATTCTTCATTATTTTGACAAGTTATTAATGCATAAAACCCATGTGAGGCTCTACTTTATCCTACTTTATTTTGAGGGTCGTTACAGGTGCCTATCAAAATGGACTGGGTAATGACACTGTGTGTCTGATGTTGCTTGAATAACTGTCTATATGTGAGATGCACTTGATGAAATACTTGAAATCACAAAAGGTATAATTGTTTGAGTCTCTATGAACTTGTGGATATAAAATAGCCATGTTTAGTGGGGCACAATGGTCTGATGATGACCCAAACTGTGATTAATAGGCATATTTTTTGAGGTGTGCATGTTTGTTATGCCAAGATAATGGGGAAAATATCTTGCATATATAGTGTTGGGTTCGATATTGAGGTAGACTCTGCCGAATTCAACTAGGGGCATTGGGTTCTGGCTAAATTATGACCCAGGTGTCACAGACTTAGAGTCTTACTAATGTTCCGTGCGGCACTCAACAACTTACTCACGACTCTTTCACACTCTTGTAAGCTCAAGTAAGCCTTTTGAAGCTAGATCACTAAGAGAATGTAAAGGAAGACTTGGAAAGATTAGAGAGCTTTTGGAAGAAGGTTTTTTATTGCTTGGAAGATTGCTTACAATTTGCTTGGTTGCTTGCTTCAAGCTTGGATGGATTACAAATGAATACCCCATCTATTTATACTACAACCTAGGGGCTAAAGTGAAATTAAAAATTACTTGCCAAGTCCCTATAATATTTACACTTTGGTCCCTATCTAGAATTCTCTACACTTTCTAGGGAATTATAAGGCTTTGTTGGAAATTATCTAGGGAGTTCTAGAGTGTTCTACTAACCTCCCCATAACTCTAGATTCTTCCCCCTTATTCCGGTGCAAAATTTGAACTGTGAAGTGAAAGGACATAACACTCTCCCCCACCTATTAATGCGACGACCGCGTCCCATCGTTGTTGCATCGGTAACTGAGTCTTACCTTCTCGTACGTGTAGCCAATAGTCCATTGACTCGATCAACACCCTCGCTCAACTCCTTCAGTTGCTTCCTGATCTCTTTTAGCTCGGTCTTATAATCTACCTCCTTCTTAGGAGGCACGCACTTTGGTGGCTTCTTTGGCATCACAACCTTGTTTTGCTTATGATCCTTCTCTAATACCGACGACAAGGACTCCTTGTCACCATTGTCTTCTTTCAAACTTGCAATGGTGGCTATGAATGTTGAGTCCTTCCTCTTAGGGTTTCTTTAGAGATGCATGGACGTTAGTCGAACTTGTCCTTCCGTCGTTGGTACCTTAACTAAGGGCACCATGCATGATCCTTCTTGATCCATGACTAGAAGTCATTGGAGGTAAGGATCGATAACCGCGTGACACTGCTGGAAGAACTCTTGCCCAAGAATTTTGTCAAAGAGATCTAAAGGAGCGACAATGAAGTTGGTTTTACCTTGCCACTAGTCAAACGTGATGCTTACTCCATGCGCAACTCCACACACAGGAGTCGGTGGTGCATTGACCATCCTTAGTTGGGCGTTACTTGGACTGTAACTCAACCCCAACCTTGTTACTGCCGTCTTGGTCATGATATTGGCCTTTGCACCCGTGTCAACCATAGCACAAACGGGTCTTCCATTAATCGTGAGGTCGACATACTGTGTGCCGTATTCTCTCGGCTTCCCTGGATGCTTCGTGATAGCTCTGCACAGTCCTATCAACCCCAATTATGTCGTCCCTACACCTTGTCATTGCTCTTGTTCATCCTTCTCCTTTCGCTCTCGCAGGATAGCACCAAGGTTCTTTAGTTCAGGGCACCTTGCATAGCCATCCGTCCCACCGCATATGTAGCAACCACTTCTTTTGGCAGTCTCTGCCTTTCTCTCCGTATCGCCATGACGTCCAGCCTTCTTGCCATCAGACTTATAAGTATCATGATTCTTGGGATGTGGACGCTGCTATTCTATTTTGCCACGATCTCCCCCACTATGGTCATGACTACCTTTCACCTCCTCTTCTCTGGCTCTATCAGACTTTTCATGCCTGAAGTTTGTCAAAGCATCGGTCTGCGTGATGGCTTCATCGATAGTCCTGACCTGTTGGCGTTCCAACTCTTTCCTAGCCTAATTTTGCAGCCCATCCATGAAGTGGAACAACATATCATCATCCGTGAGGTTAGGAATTTGAAGCGTGAGGGTAGTGAACTCCTTCACGTACGCCCGAATGCTGCATGTCTGCTTCAACTCCCTAAACTTGCGCTTCGCCTCATAGATGACATTGTTAGGGAAGAAAGCCTTATTTTATTCCACTTGGAATTGCTCCCAAGTGTTGATGGTGCACGACCCCTTCCCTATTTCAGACTCTTTATGCCTCCACCATAGCATGGCCATCTCCGAGAGGTACAACACCACAATGTTGATCTTACTCTCATCACTCTTCACCTTGTTGCACTTGAAGTAATTATCCAAATGCCATAAGAAGTTCTCTACCTCTTGCGCATCACGGACGCCTTTGAACATAGGTGGCTTGGGAACCTCGACCCTGGCCTCTCTATCACAGTCGGGCGATGTTGATTCTCCAGCTTTCATGCCCTCCTTGAGTGCTTTCATATCGGCCTTCATGGTCTCAATCATGCTTAACGCCTCCATGAGCCGACACTCCAAGGAAGTGATAGCCTCATTCATCTCAAACTCGGCACATTGGCGTCCCTCCAACTCCTTGTGGAGGCTATCGGTATCCTCAATGGTGAAGTCCTCGAGAGTCTTGAACTTGCCATCGGCTACATCCAAACCCTGTCCTAATATCTCCACGGCCTGGCTTTACATTTCAACCCTTGCGACCCATTCCTCTCCGGCGGTGACGTCGATGGCCTCCTCGCCAAGTTCATCGTCACTTGCTTCGGTGGTCAAAGGTGGGTGAGATGTTAGCGCCTCACTTGGTGTAGGGTCGAGCAACATTTCTTCATTATCCTTTTGGTTCCTCTTTCCCTTGCGATTCTTTATTCCTCCCTCCGAACAGACGTTGGTGGTCCTAGCGGCGTTTACGTTCCCTTCTTTAGCCATTCCCTTAGTACAAGCCTTTGCTCTAATACCACGTTGTCACAGACTTAGAGTCTTACTAATATTCTGTGCGGCACTCGATAACTTACTCACGACTCTTTCACGCTCTTGTAAGCTCAAGTAAGCCTTTTGAAGCTAGATCGCTAAAAGAATATAAAGAAAGACTTGGAAAGATTAGAGAGCTTTTGGGAAAAGGATTTTTATTGCTTGGAAGATTGCTTACAACTTGCTTGATTGCTTGCTTCAAGCTTGGATGGATTACAAATGAATGTCCCATCTATTTATACTACAACCTAGGGGCTTAAGTGCAATTAAAAATTACTTGACAAGTCCCTACAATATTTATACTTTGGTCCCTCTCTAGAATTCTCTACACTTTCTAGGGAATTCTAAGGCTTTCTTGGAAATTATCTAGGGAGTTCTAGAGTGTTCTAGTAACCTCCCCACAACACTAGATTCTTCCCCCTTATTCTGGTGCCAAATTTGAACTGCGAAGTGGCGGGACATAACACTGGGTCAATAAAGAACTCTAGGAACGGGGTGAACTCCTATGAAATTTTTTCCTGGGAACTAACCCCGTTAGGGCCTGATGTTTGCGTAATCAACACACAACTTCCGATGCAAGTGTCTACGATCGTACAATAGTTTAGTAACCCAACCAAGGGTTGGGATTTTTTCCAAGATAGTGGTTTTGAGAATTAATAGAAGATTAAAATGTAGTTCTAACTAGTCGTAACTAACGACATTAACGATTACAAACATTTTAAATTAAAGGGGCGGGGATACAAGAGTGTCCATTAACAATGGGGGGTTTTGTCACTAGTAAGTAAAAACAGAAAAATAAACAAGGGTTTCTAAGTAATGAGAGGGAATCCTTGGGATGTGATGGGAATACGGATTAAGCTAGATTATTGGGTACATGCTTTCGATAGAAGATTCATAAAATAATAGTGACTAGGCTAGACTTTAAGAGTGATAAGCTCTCTCTCGAGCAACTTACCCCGTTTCAAATGCGTTCCACTCGGACACCCATTTGCCGCACGAAGACCAGCCTAAGACTTAACCCACTTACTCTCTCGAGCTGAGTGTGTGGACATGGGACTAGGGTTCACTCTCTCGAGCTGAACCTCAAGTCGACCCACTCACACCGGCTATTAATTTAGTGGTTTTAGTTTTACGACCTCTATCTCGAGCAAGCTAAAAATACATAAATAAACTTGTATTTGCAACTACAAATTCATTAAATCCATCCACAACCACTAAACAAAATCACATTTAAACTACGAATAGACTATCAGCAAGCAAGACCCAACAATTATCTTAACTCATATTCGCTAAATCACACCCCAAGAATTGGGGGTTTTAGCCACACATCATGAGATAGAAATTTGTACCTAAATGATCTTGCATTCAAATGGGTATGAAGATTTAAATCTTGTTACAGGCCAAGACTGAAGAATCCAAAAGACCCAAGTCCAAATCCTTGGAGATGAAACCCTCTTCTTTTTCAAGTCTTCAAAACCCTCTCAAACTTAGAGCAAACATATCAAAAAGTATTATTCTATATGAAAACTCACACTTGTTCGACTCTAAGTTAAAATTATAATAATTGTTCCACACTTACAACTACAACTCTAACTAGTATTTATAGTTTCAGCAGATTTGTGCTGCAGCGGATCATTCAGCATCGTTAGTCGGAATCGCCGATCAACTCGATGATTCGCCCTTTGGTGTAGGTCATCGCCGTCTTGCACCAGCCCTCAACATCATCGTGCTCTAGGTCATTGGGCGACATGGTACTTCTTCGCGAAACTTCTCGACGATGCGCGGACTGCTCCCGTTTTTCGCCGACTTGATCCTTTCCTTCAGGGCTCAGTACACTGGAAAAAAAGGCGAAGTAAAATCCTTCGGCGACTCACCAAGTGGACTCGGCGATCTTTAGGCCTTCATTTCTTTGTTCTTTTTAGCCTTTTCGTTCCTTTTTGCGACGTAGTGTCCATGCTTTCCTTAAAACTTCAAATACCTGAAACTTAAGGGGTTTCATCAGATATTGAGATAAAATAAGCATTTGAGGACACAATTTCTATTAAAATATAGCCCTAAATAAGTCCAATTTGTGGACTCATCAACACCCCCAACTTAAACTTTTGCTTGTCCTCAAGAAAACTCAACTTTCAAAAAAGGTGTCTCGAACAGTGCTACACAAGACTCAATCATGAATGCACACAACAAGACTCAATTTACTTATGCAAAGATCAAATGTGCACTTAAAGATTCAAGTTGTGACTCACCAATATCAACGAATATCATGCTCACAATACTTGCTTCAAATGCGAGTTCAAGCTCAACTATAGTGTTCAAATGCCCTCACACAAAGAATGATTCCATATTCACACAATGGTTTCACAATTTAAATCTTTGGAATCAGATGCAACGCTCACACTCACAAAGAAGAACATAATGCATAATTTCACCCATAGGTTTGCCCGTATTTTCTAATCAACATTTGTTTTAGCTCACTCAAGATAAAAAAAAAAAGTCTTTTCAAGGCTTGTAATGGGGCTGAGTGCAAATGTATGGTCATTTTGGCTCAGTGACTTTCATCCTCATGAGATGTGTTGCTCACAACACTTACTTTCCTTTCTCCTTCGTCATTTTCATTAATGCTTATAAGTCATCCTATTATTTACTTTTCAAGAATTGTTTGGAAATCCCCTTTCATTTTTCAACTTTATTCCACAACATTTCTTTTTCATTCTTTTTTTTCTTTTCTGTCTTTTTTTTTCTTATATGGAGGGGTTCCATTTTCCTCAAAACCATGGGTAGGAGGGACTTTCTTGCACGTCTTGATTTGCCTTATCTTTTCACCACGGCTATTCAAACTAACCACAACTTCATGAGGATTTTGGGGGATGGATTAAGAAAGGTCTAGTTTTCATCAAGTTTCCTCCAAAGAAAGGTAAGGCTCAAGGGGTGTTCAAGAGAGAATCACACACTCACAAGGTAAGTTTCAAAAGAGGTATATGTCAAATTGGTTCACACTCGTAGAAGTTGCCTAAGATCATATCAAGAGATAGCATCACTTAGTTGACCGGACCAACGGGGCAAATTCTAGGATCTATCATGCATAGTTCACAAGTAAGCTCATCACACTAGGCATTGACACTATAAGTCAAACAAGACTCCACACTTTCGCTAGTGTGCAATGATCATCACAAGAGACTCAATTTGATACTAGGCTAGTCATAACGAGATGCAAAGAGTTCACATATTATCTATGCAACTTCATTTGGCCTCATCGTAGCCGCGCATTCATGTTCGTTCGATTGAGAGCACTATTCAAGTCATCGGTATTGATTGGAACCGAGACTCAATTTTTTGCAAAAGAACACCCACATTCAACACATGAGAGGTGGCAAAAATGTGTAAAAAATTCAAAAAAATTTGGAAGGGTCAAAATCATTTTGCAATTTAAAATAAAAGGAGCCATAATCTCAAACATCCACAGAAAGGCAGTGATAATATCAGTTAAAACAGAACAACCCAAATATATACATAAAAACACGAGTCACAAATAGCACACAAAAGGTGAGCCTCACCCCACCACAATTAAATAGCATTTGTCCTCAGATGCACATGAAAAAAATATCCAAAATGACAATTAAAGAAAGACAGAGATGGAGGTAATAAGGATATCCTTTCTACGCAGTCGCTCCATGTGTCTGGGCATGAGTACCCAATGCCTTACCCTGAGCTTGGGCCTTAATGCATGAGGTCACCTCAGGGGCGACAACAGTGCCAGCTTCACCAAGGTCTGGTAATTGTGAGTCTGCCAGAAAGACATGCACAACTCTTTTGTGTCACGAAGGAGAGTATTGAAATGCTAAGCGGCAATGTAATCCAAGTTTGAGCACAATTCAACAACTAAAATGTTTAAAAACGCAAGAAATATAGAAACTAGAGTGCAGGTGTGAGTTTGGACAGATAAAAAGTGAGGGAAAGTGAATGAAGTTGAAACTTGTTAAACCTATGGCCTGCAAAAGTCATCCAATTTTTACCCACTCGGTGACATTAGTCGAGCTCGCCTACTCACTCGGCGGAACGCCGACTGTTTAGCTTCTTTCGCCGAAATTTATAGGACCACTAGTTTACGGGGGGTCCAAACGACGGTTTCCATCGTGATCGCCGACATGATCGGTGATTCGCCAATCATTTCCAAAGCTCATCTAGTTTTACAGACTCCATTGTTGACGATGTCTTGAGTCAAACATCGAATAAGGTTGGATTCGTCGAAACCTTCAGTGACTCGCCGACTGAATCTATTGCTTGTCATCCATCACTTTGTCGAACACTTCTCATACTTTAACTTTTACAAACAACACACCATTATTTTACCAAGAATTAAAGGGTTTTGGGTTGCCTCCCAAATAGCACTTTCGTTAACGTCGCGTCACAACGCTGCAGCGCCTTCTAGCGTCTTCCAAATACACCACTTCAACCAAAGAAATCTTTATACAATCCCCAAAATATAATTTCAGTTATTGACCATTCACTTTAAATGGAGGTCCTTCCTGGTCTTCAACTTCTATCGCACCATTAGTGAACACTCGCGTTACTCTAAAGGGTCCAGACCATTTGGATTTGATATTTCCGGGAAAAAGTCTAAGTCGAGAGTTGTATATCAAAACCCAATCTCCCACCTTGAAGTTCCGCTTGAGTATCCGAGCATTATGCCATTCGTTCATCTTCTCTTTGTAGATGGCTGAACTTTCATACGATCTGAGTCTAAATTCATCCAGTTCGTTCAGCTGCTCTACTCTCTCCCTTGAAGTTTTTAACCAGTCCAAATTTAAAACTTTCAATTCCCACAATGCTTTGTGTTCTAACTCAATGGGCAAATGACAAGCCTTACCATAAACCAACTGATATGGAGACATACCAATAAGGTGTTTTGTAAGCGGTCTGATATGCCCATAGTGCATCATCGAGTTTCCTAGTACCAGTCAGTTATGTTGGCATTTACTGTCTTTCCCAAGATACTTTTTATGTCCCGATTTGACACTTCGACTTTGCCACTTGTTTGGGGATGATATGGGGTTGCTACTTTGTGTTTCACCCCATATTTGCTCAGTGCCATTAAAATTCACCTATTGCAAAAGTGCGACCCCCCATCACTAATGATTGCCCTCGGAGTGCCTAATCTTGCGAATATGTAGCGTTTCAGAAATTGGACAACACTTTTTCCTTCGTTGTTTTGAAGTGCGATGGCTTCCACCCATTTGGAAACATAATCTACTGCCACCAAGAAATATTTATTTCCAAATGAGCTCACAAATGGGCCCATGAAATCGATTCCA
>NW_006239111.1:138625-143946 GCF_000226075.1 Solanum tuberosum
AGAGCATTTCTTTGCAAACTCATGTGCATCCTTGTAGAGGGACGACCAATAATATCTACTCTGGAGAACTTTAGCGGCGGTGCGAATACCACCATGGTGACCTCCCACTGGAGATGTATGACAAGCATGGAGAATTTCCACCGCTTTTTCTTCCGAAACACACCTTCTAATAACATGGTCAACACACTCTCGAAACAAGTATGGTTCATCCCGAAAGTACTTTTTAACATCGAACATGAACCTCTTATGTTTGTAAAAGGTCAACTCATCCGGCATCAGCCCACACACAATGTAATTTGGAAAATCTGCATACCATGGCGTATATTTGAGAGATATTGCAAACACCTATTCATCGGGGAAGGAGTCATCTATGTCGACCTCATGCTTATCATTTTCCCTTACTTCCAGCCTTGATAAGTGATCAGCCACTTGGTTTTCGCATCCTTTTTGATCTTTTACCTCAAAATCAAATTCCTGAAATAGTAGCTCCCACCTTATCATTCTTGGTTTTGCATCTTTCTTTGCCATCAAGTAACGGAGTGCAGCACGATCAGTATGTACGATTACTTTGGTGCCTAGCAAGTATGCCCAGAACTTTTCAAATGCATAGACTACCGCAAGCTACTTTTGTTTAGTGACTGTATAATTTTGCTGGGCACTATTTAAAGTCTTGCTTGCGTAATATATTGGGTGAAATAGTTTGTTGCACTTTTTACCCAACACGAACCCTAATGCCATACCGCTAGCATCACATATTAATTGAAAAGATTCAGACCAGTTAGGGCTGATAATGATCGGGGTGGATACTAGTTTCTCTTTCAAACACTGAAATGCAACCATACAAGCATCATTAAAATAGAATTTCACTTCTTTCTCTAAGAGTTTGCATAATGGTTGTGCAATCTTTGAGATGTCTTTAATGAACCTTCGGTAGAACCCTGCATGCCCCAAGAAGCTGCGAACACCCTTCACTGAAATCAATGGGGGTAATTTCTCAGTGACTTCAATTTTTGCCTTGTCAACTTCCAGCCGCTTTTGCGATATGCCAAAGAACGATACCTTCTTTCACCATAAAGTGACATTTCTCCCAATTCAAACAAAATTCGTTTCCACGCATCTTTGGAGTACCTGCCCTAAGTGTGTCAAACATTCTTCAAACGTATCCCCTAGGACTCAGAAGTCGTCCATGAATACCTCCATAGAGTCTTCAACCATATCCGCAAAAATAGACAACATGCAACGCTGAAATGTTGATGGGGCATTACATAGACCGAATGACATCCTTTCGAATGCAAATGTTCCATAAGGGCAAGTAAAAGTGGTTTTCACTTGGTCTTCCGGTGCAATAGAGATTTGATTGTAACCGGAGTACTCATCCAAAAAATAAGACCACCCTCTTTCTGAGAACCGGTCAAGCATCTGGTCCATAAAGGGCATTGGAAAATGGTCTTTCTCGGTCCGTGAGTTAAGCTTTCGATAGTCCATGCATACTCTCCACCCAGTCACTGGTCTTGTCGGCACACGTTCTCCTTTTGCATTTGGGACTACGGTTATACTTCCATTTTCCGGTACACATTGCACCGGACTTACCCACTTACTATCTATAATAGGGTAGATCACTCCCGCATCTAGCCACTTGATGATTTCCTTTTTTCACCACCTCTTGCATTGGAGGGTTCAATCTCTGTTGATGCTCCACACTAGGTTTACATTCACTGTAGAGCTGAATCTTGTGAGTACAGATGCCAGAAGGAATCCCTACTATATCGGCTATTGTCCATCCAATAGCTTTTATATGTTTCCGCAGTACTTCAATGGGCAATTTCACCTGCTTTTCAAGAAAATCGGCTGCTATAACCACTGGTAAAGTTTTATTTGCTCCTAAGAAAGCATATTTGAGGTGAGAGGGTAAGGCTTTTAACTCTAAGACTCAGTGGTTCTTCTGTTGATGGCTTTGCAGGAGGACTTTCTCTATTTTTCAGGTTGATATCCAACTTGATTTGATTCCTTGAATATACTCCTAACCCCGATAAGGAAGCTATCACTTCCTCATAGCCTTGAACTTCTGATTCATCATAATTGGCAATTACAGATTCAAGGGGTTCATTCTTTCGCATTAAATGGCTCACACTTGCCACTGCCTCAACTATAACATCCTCAGTAGACACCACATGGATATTACTTTGTTGCTTCATGAATTTACAGATATTGAAGGTCACCTCATCATCGTTCACACAGAACTTCAATTTCCCGCTTTCGATATCCACCAATGCTCTCTCGATAGCTAAGTATGGCCTTCCTAAAATAATGGGGATTTCAGCATCGATTTCACAATCTAGAATCACAAAATCAGCCGGAAAGATGAACCGATCCACTTTTACCAATATGTCATAGAGTATCCCCACTGGGTGCTTGTTGAATCGATCAGCCATAAGGAGTCTCATTGTGGTTGCCTTTGGTTCACCCAAACCAAGTTGCTTGTATATTGCATAGGGCATCAAGTTAATAATTGCTCCTAAATCACACAAAGCTTTAGCGAATTGGAGCATGCCAATTGTGCACGGGATTGTGAATGCCTCAGGATCTTCTTTCTTAGTGATTGACTGATTTGTCATAATTGCACTGCAACTATGGGGCACCTCAATCATTTCATAGTCCAAGCTCATTTTCTTTGTAACCTGCTCTTTTATGAATTTGGCGTATCCCAACATTTCCAACAATGCTTCCACCAGAGGAAGGTTAATTGATAAGTTCTTGAATACTGACAAAAATTTTCTGAACTTCTCATCTTCATTCTTCTTTTTCAAACGTTGGGGAAATGGTGGAGGTATCTTGGGTAAAGGGTGCATGACTTTTTGAACTTGAACTTGTTGCTCTGCTTCCTCCTATGGTTCTTTGGTAAGGTTTTGTCGAATAGGTAATTCTTGTTCTTCCACATCTTGGCTCTCTTCATGCTTTTGAGGATCCTCATCTTCCATCACATTCCCTATTGCCACCTTGCCGCTACGGGTAACTACAACCAGCTCTCTTTCAATATCTTCCATCGATGTTTTGGACGTTAATTGAGCTGATAATAGACTCAATTTACCTTCCATCATTTTGATGGCATCAGCATGAGAATTCACTTTACTGTTCAATGATGAAAAGTCATCTTTCATCCCTTTTAGCAAATCATCAGACCCTTCAACTTTATCGAGTATGCGCGATAATAAATCATTTACTCGAGGACTATTTGCACTCCCTTTAGATTTCGGGCTTTCACTCAAGTGAGTATGGTCCTCCTCATGATCATCCTGCTCAGCCCAATCTTGCCAATATCTCATTTGTTCTTCACCCCTATAATGGTTCCAACCTTGATTTCTGCCCCACGATTGATAGTGTGGGTGGAAACCCTCCTCGTATCTTCGGAGTTCCAACCTTGATTCTCCCTCGATCTTGAGTAACTAGAAAAAGAACCCTCCTCAACTCGAAATACTCCATGCGTCCCCTTCATATGTTCTTGTAGAATTTCCATTTGAGACAACATCTTTTTGATGTTTTTGTCCCTTTCCCTTTCTTTATCGATTTATTCTTGTGTTAATCGGAAGCACAGTGGGGAAACCTAATCATCTTTGGTGTACTATGCCTGGTTTACTTTAGTCATATAATCTAGAAGAAATGAGGCTACTTCAAATGATTGTAACATGATTCCTCCTTGCACCAATTGATCAGCTATCCCTTTATTAACCGAGTCCAGACTACGGTAAAAATATTGGAGCAACAATTCACCTGGTAGTCCATGCGTTGGGCACTTACCCAAAAATCTCTTGAACATTGTCCATGATTCGTGAATTGGTTCACCATCCTTTTACTTGAAATTCTGAATGTCGTCTCTCAGTTTCATCATCCTTGATGGAGGAAAGAATCTTTCATGAAATGCCATAACCAGTTCCTCCCATGATTTGATGAAGTTGTTTGAAAGCTCGACCAACCATTTAGTAACTCCCTCGGTTAATGATAATGGAAATAAGAAAAGCCGTATGGATTCTTGAGATAGATTCTTGAATGATAAAGGGGTGCACACTTCCACAAAGCTTCATATATGTTCGTGCGGATCTTCATGCTCTAATCCTCCAAATAAACCTCTTGAATGTATGAGCTGGAGTGTTGCGCTGGTAACTTCGAACATTGCATTTCCGTCGACTTGTGGCATGCAAATTGCACCCATTTCGCCCACGTGAGCAGGGTTATAAACACTATTAACATCATCGATGCCGTCTCGATGAAAAGCACCACCCTTTAGGTGACCCTCTTGGCAGCTATTCTCCTCGTTTGCACTCATTATGTCCTGTTGTGACACACAAATACTCAAAACAAAACTGAAGATTAAGTGAGTAAACTACAATAAGAAGAACAAAAAATTTATTAAGCTAAAAATCCTCAAATAACACCACTCCCCGGCAGCGGCGCCATTTTGATGTTTGCGTAATCAAGACACAAATTCTGATGCAAGTGTCTACGATCATACAATAGTTTAGTAACCCAACCAAGGGTTGAGATCATTCCCAAAAGAGTGGTTTTGAGAATTAATAGAAAAAAATAAAATGTAGTTCTACCTAGTCGTAGCTAAAGACATTAACGATTAAAAACATTGTAAAGTTAAAGGGGGGGGGGGGGGACACAAGAGTGTCAATTAACAATGGGGGGTTTTGTCACTAGTAAGTAAAAACAACAAAATAAACAAGGGTTTCTAAGTAATGAGAGGGGATCCTTGGGATGTGACGGGAATACGGGTTAAGCTAGATTATTGGGTACATGCTTTCGATCGAAGATTCATAGAATAATAGTAACTAGGCTAGACCTCAAGGGGGATAAGCTCTCTCTCGAGCAACATACCCTGTTTCAAATGCGTTCTTCTCGGACACCCATTTGCCGCATGAAGACCAGCCTATGCCTTAACCCACTCACTTTCTCGAGCTGAGTATGTGGACATGGGACTAGGGTTCACTCTCTCGAGCTGAACCTCATGTTGACCCACTCACACCGGCCATAAATTTAGTGGTTTTAGTTTTACGACCTCTCTTTCAAGCAAGCAGAAAAAACATAAATAAACTTGTATTTGCAACTACAAATTAATTAAATTCATCCACAACCACTAAACGAAATAACATTTAAGCTACTAATAAAGTATCAGCAAGCAAGACCCAACAATTATCGTAACCCATATTCACTAATTCACACCCCAAGAACTGGGGTTTTTAGCCACACATGTATATGAGATAGAAATTTATACCAAATTGAGCTTGCATTCAACTGGGTATGAAGATTTAAGTCTTGATACA
>NW_006239111.1:144247-189280 GCF_000226075.1 Solanum tuberosum
TAGTTCATCGCCGTCTTGCACCAGCCCTCAACATCGTCGTGCTCTAGGTCATTGGGCGACATGGTACTGCTTCGCAGAACTTCTCGGCGATGCACCGACTTCTTCCTTTTTCTGCCGACTTGATCCTTTCCATCGGGGCTCAGCACACTGGAACAAAAGGCGAAGTAAGACCCTTCGGCGACTCGCCAAGTGGACTTAGCGATCCTCAGGCCTTCATTTCTTCGTTCTTTTCAGCCCTTTCATTCCTTTTTGCGATGTAGTGTCCATGCTTTCCTTAAAACTTCAAATACATGAAACTTAAGGGTTTTAATCAGATATTGAGATAAAATAAGCATTTGAGGACACAATTTCTATTAAAATTTAGCCCTAAGTGTGTTCAATTTGTGGAATCATCAAGGCCGCCGGGGAGGGATGACCCACCATCGCAGGGTCAATATAGAGGGAATTTTCCCTCCATGGCGGGACAGGGCGAGATAGAATGTTTGCCATGTCACCCTTATTTTCCCCCTATTCCACCAATTGACTCTGAATCGAATATTGACTCATTATCCCATCCCAATTAGTGCTCAGTAGTAGAATAGTGAGTAATAAACATTTAACATTTATTTACGCCTACAAAATTAAAAATCTAGCATCCATGTGCTTACAAAACATAGGAAAACAAGGAGTAACTAGTGTAATTGTCTATTGCATGCCCAAATGGGCAAACCCAAATCAAGGAAAAAATTTCTACTTAGAGGGAGTGGGAGTGTTTTCATTCGAATCGAGGTCCTCTTGGACCTTCTCACCAGTCAATGCCTCGCTCAACCAGGAAAACTCCTTGAAGTCCTCTGGTTCAAGTATGGAAACTCCCGCTTGATGGCGACGCAAAAAAATATAACCTTGATAGCTTTCCACATCCTACCCATCAGACAGTCCCTCTTGATGCTCTTCTTTCTCTCCCATCGCAACTGGCGGCAGAGCATCTCGACCTCAAAGGCGGTGAAGGGTGGAACTGGAGCTGAGGTGCTAGCATAGGTACCTCTCAATCTTCTCCAGATGGCAGCCAGGTCTTCCTTCACGCGATCACCTGATAGTGGGGACTGAGACTAGGTAAGAGGGGCGTCATCGACCTCTTCATCTTCCTGCCCCTCATCATCCGCCTCTGTCGTTGCTCTGCTACTCTCGACCCCACTCACCTCTCTCTTCTTCTTTCCTTTAGAAAAGGGCCACTTGATTAGGAGAAGATGGAAATGGGGGTCCATGGGTAATACCTCATCAGTGTACATGAGTGGCACCTCCACCAGCTTGCACATCGCCGTCATCAACCCCAGTAGGAAGAATGCCTTTTTGTTGCCTCAGTAAACATCTTCCACTCAGACACTATCTATGCCCCAACGTTCAACCTAATCCCCTGGAGTGCAGAAGCCACCAACAGAGCCCGAGTATAAGTCACGTCAGTGCGATTTCCCGACTGGAGGATCCTCCTAGCCACCAAATTCAGTCACCTCTTAGCATCGACGAACTAGTAAGTGCTGGTGATGCCTCTGTAGTAGCCCAGTAGACCCGATCATGATGCTCATCCTCAATCAGCGTATCCCATAACCAAACCAGATCCATCTCCCTCGGTCTGGTCTCGTACTCAGTCTTCGAGCAATGCATTGATGAACTTAGTGCTTAGGGACATTCACTCATCTGATGCGGATGACAAGGTGAGGGTCATCCAAGCGGAGAATGGGGAGGAGGGCATATAAATCCCTCACCCAGCCTGAGAACGCGGCAGGGGATGTCTCCGCAAGTGGTCCCCAACCAAACTCCATTAGCCGGGCATGGAAGGTGGGTTCGTTTTCCGCCAATCCTAGCAAGTGGAAACTCCTTTTGTACAAAAGATTGGTGTTCCAGTAGTCATGATGCCTCTCCCAACTTTCAACATCAGGAAATCGGACAAAAAAGGAAAGTTATCTTTGTTGAATTCAGCCATTGCTGATCAAACCTCCAATTTCATAATGTGTATATTAGGACTCAACATATATAGGTAACCCCGGGGAAAAGGAAAGGGAAAATTCTTCTAGCTATAGTGGCTGGGAGGCCACTGGTTTGCGGCTTACCACCATGGCGGCCAAGATCCCACCATGGTGAAACTACCACAGTGGGAGCAAGGCCGCCATGGCAGCCTCCATCTGGGTCGAAACTTTAGTGGTGCGTTCATGGCACCTCTTCGCCCAAAAAACTCCATTTTAACTAAATTTTCAATAGATCAATGTTTCTAAAGTACGTTAATACTTAGTTATACAAAGATTCTAGCATTTCAACTCCTAAATGGTGCCCAAATCTAAGTTGCCAACCAAGAACACTATTAAACTTCCCCCACCCATTTTGGAATGTTTCGGCCCAATTTTCATGTAATCCTAACACTCGTAACATTGTGGAGACGTTGTAAACGTAATGGAATTTTCCATGCTATGTTTATTGCATCAAATCAAGAAACCCATTTAAAATTTCGAAAAACTACCCCAAGGACATTCTGCTAGATCGATTCTTATCATGCAATCATTGTTAAACAAGTAATGAAGTAATTAGAGTAGGGAGTGAGATCATTACCTTAGTATTAACGTCCGAAACAAAGCGATTATGTCACGACCCAAGGTACCCCCTAGATGTAACATGGCGTATAGAACCCCAAAGGACTCTATATAAGCCACTTAGCTCTCATAACATAAGAAATAGAACAATTAGAGTAAAACAACATTTCAAGTCCAACACATTTTATAAAGAAAAGCATAAGTCTAGACACTTTGTCTCATCATAGCCATCTATTATAATTGAATGAAATTGGGCCTAGTCCATACATCATGTTCAAAAGTGAAATACAAGAAAAGAACAAAAACAATAGAACTCTGTCCTCGAAGTATGTGGACTCACCAAAGCTCAAAAATCTCAGATCAACACTTGGTCAAGAAACTAACGACCCTGACTGTCGGACCGTACATTTGGGGAAAATATAGGCAAGAGTATGCGTCAGTACAAAAATGCACTAAGTATGATAGCCATGCAAAAAAATATTTAAAACATGTTAAAAGGGACATTTCATTTCATAACATGCAATTTACCAAGTTAAAACATAACATAATAGGAGTTAGAAAATATCTTTCATAACCATGGTAAATGCAAGCTAACATCATCTTTAAAACCTTTGAACTTATATGCAATACTTCTTGAAGTAACCTTAGTTCATTATTCATGTTATTGTGGGGATAAGCCTTAACTGACATTGAGACCATGTGAGCTATAACATGATCCCCCGGTGTCTCCCACACCGAAAAAGGGTTGTTCTAGTTGCCTAAGGTAGAACCATGAACGTCTAGCTTAAGTGGATCCAATAGCTAATCATCCTACGGGGGCACGTAGTTCTAGGGATAAGAAGATTGTTACTAGAAACCCTGCCTCTACTACGGGGGAGCTTCCATCTCAAGAGATTGCTTTTAGAAACCTGACCTTTACTACGGGAGAGCTTCCATCTCACATCAATATCTACTCGGTGCTAAGCATAAATCCCATGGAGTAGTTAATTAAGTCTTGACTTATCTTATGTTCCATGGAAAGGTATCCTTGGATAACCAATCCAAGCTAAAGACAACATACTAGGATATCTCATTAGACCATGTATAAGAAAATCTTTCACCAGCCATGATCACTTTTATTCTTTGATTCAATTAGGTGAGAAGACCTTTCAATCTAAGAATCCCTACTATGTGAGAATGTCGTTTCACAATCATACTAGTGTGTATTAATGAGAATATCCTTTCAACAACACAACAACAACATCATTATTGGTACCTTACTTTCAAGGAACCCTTAAAACAATTGCATAGGTTGCATAAGAAAATGCATAAGTCCATAATTTACCTCTTGAGATGTAAAACCCACTTTCAAATATCAACACTTAGAAAACATGGGTTGGATATAGATTTCATCATAAATTCATGTAAAACTAGTAATGCATGCTCCATTTCATAAAAACCCTTCATTCACAATCAAAATCCCATATCACTTGATTCATAAACTTGAAAACATGGGGGGGTTCATTGGTTCATAGGGGAAACACCATAAAATCATGTTAAATCATCAATTCATGCATATTAACACATAATCCAAACTCTTAGTATGAATCAACTCCACCTATATTGTAGGCAAATTTAAAAGTATGAAAGATAGTAAGAGTAACTCCTTTCCCTTCCATTCTTAGTTTAACCATCATTCGAGGACCGAATGATCCCAAGTGGAGATATTGTAACATCCCAAAAATTTCTAAGTTAATACTCGAACCATTCTTCAATTGTGAATAAGATTGTACTGACTGATTCTTAATTGTTCTTAGGTGTTAAGGTCAATTATTTAGTGCCGGAATGATTTTTTATATTAATTAAGGTCTCTAGAATCCCCTAGCAAATAGTTGAGTTGAAATTTTCCATTCTGATTGAGTTTCAATATGAGATGTTACTTGGGCCAACTTCAATCGACCATATATTTTAGCACATAAAGAGTTAGGTTGCCCATGCCTTATAAAATCGAATGTCTTTGAGTTTTCTTTCCAAAGCCGCCAAGTTTGCTAAATTTCAAGCTCCGAGTAAAAATTTATGACTATTTGAGTGAGGCCTCTCCATTTAAGGGATTTCATTCATTTTAGGAAAGGGTATTTTGGACTTTTACTTTTTCCCATTAGGCTTAGCACGTTTTTCTTGACCCAATTAAGGGTCTAATCAGATTCTAAATTACATATTCATGTTTCTAAGCACTTATGGATTTATAGCGAGGTTTCAAGAGGAGAAAAGGGGCTAAGTTCAAGTGTTCTTCAAGACTTGTGGTTTTTGCCAAGAACATCATTCTTTATAGGTATATAAAGCTTCTCACAGTGTTGGACTTGTTAGTCCTTACACCATACATCTAATTCATACATAAATCCATCCATGAAATTGTTATGTTAAGATATTCTTGAGTAGTTCTTTATTTTAGTTTCATTCTTTAACAAAGGATTTTTTGAGTTTCTTGGGTTGAAGATCTTGAGTATGAGTTGTGATTTTTGAAAGGGAATGGATGAAATTTCTATGAAATCGTAATGGATTTGAGAATCAAAAAGAGTTTAGGAGGAATACCCAATTCTAACCTAGTTTGAAGCTTGAATTTTACCAAAAAAATTGTCGAAGTCGCTAGGGAAGGGCTGGGGCGCCGCGCCACCAATACATTAAGAGTGTTGGGACAACGCGCCAGCAGTACACCCAAAACCAGCCACAGTATTTTGGGGCCTGGAGCAGCACGCCACTAGTACGCTAGGAGTGTTGGGGCAACGCGCCACTGATTAACGTATCAGGCACACCTCATCTAATTCTAGGTGTTCAACGATCGTAAATCAGTATAAAACACAAGTAAATGAGTTGGGGTCGAATCCCACAGGGAGTTGTACGTGTTTCAGATTCAATTAGGAAGTATAAATTCGGTCAAATCAGTCATAGGAATAAAAATTATCGAATAAAGACATCATTCAAATTAATGGGTGACATGGATGTCAAATGGGGGTTTTGGTTTTGATTATCAACTACAAACAAACAGCTGTTACAACAATACATATTCTTAGGATGTGATCGATTATAAGCTAATATAGACATATGGGTAATTGCAACTATTAGTAAATAGCTAGATATCAGCGAGTAGGCTAGGCTATAGGGGGAGGTAAAATTTCTCTCAAACAATTTACCCAAAATCAAGTGACTTCTCTCGAACATCAACAAGCATGTAAAATAAGAGCAACCCACACCTTAATCCATTCACTCTCTCGAGCTGAATGTGTGGGATTGGGTTTAGGATGCACTCTCTCGAGCTGAACCCAGGTCAACCCAATACCCACAAACCATCAATCAATAATTTTAGTTCAAAACCATCTCTCTCTCGAGCAAGCCAAGAACACAAACATAGAACTGCATTTGCAACTACAATTCCTAAGTTAAACCACAATTAATGATTGAAATCACTTTAAATAGCATTTAAACTAACCATTAGCAATACCCATAAGTTAAATCACATAATCACACCCCAGGAATTTAGGTTTTAGCTAGACATTATAAAAAGGTAAAAACCGTTACCAATTTGATTATCCATCAACTGGGTAATAGTGATTTCATCCTTACAATGCTTCAGTTTGATGAACCTCAAAGATCCACTACCAATTTCTTAAAAGTGAATTTCTTCAATCCCTCAAAGCTAAGGAAAAACTAGAGAAAAATATCTCCAGATGCTCAAAACTTCTTAATAATAATGTTCTGAAGATTATTTCCTGTAAAGATCCTAATCTAAATGTTCAAAAATGTATTTATAGTTGTCGAAAATAAGCTACAAAAGCTCATTCGGCGAAGTAAGTCGGCCTCGTCGAACCACTCGGTGAGCCGCTCTTTGGTCTCTTCCATCACCCTTCAGCCTTGGCATTCAGCATCCTCAAGGTCAGTAACTTTGGGCGATCTATCTTGGCTTCACGGAATAACTCGGCGATCCGCCGACTGCTCCTTTTCATCGCCAACTTGGTTCTTTCCTTCAAGGCTTGGCACATTGGAGCTTTAGGCGGTCTGATGAACCACTCGGCGACACGCCGAGTGCTCTTGGCGATCCTCAAGCTCGCCCATCTTCATTTCTTCATCCTGTTTTGTTCCTTTTTGCATGTTAGTGTCCTTACTTTGTTCCTAAATCCATATTCCTGAAAATCAAAGATTTAACATTAGTTATTGGCACAAAATAAGCATTTGAGGACACTAAATCTATATAAACAAAGCCCTAAATATGTCCAAATCTCATACTCATCAACACCACCAACTTAATCTTTTGTTTGTCCTCAAGTAAAACTCAAGTTTAGCAATTCAAAAAGGATGTCTCAAACAGTGCTACAAAAGACTCAACCATGAATGCACACAACAAGACTCAACTTACTCATGCAAGGATCAATTGTGCACTCAAAGATTCAAGTTGTGACTCACCATTAATCAAAGATGCTCAAGTTCACAATACTTGCTTCAAATGCAAGTTCAAGCTCAACAAAGGTACTCAAATGCCCTCACAACAAAGATGATTCCATATTCACACACAATTCTTTAACAATTTATAGCTCCAGAATCACATACGACTCCCACACTCACAAAGATGAACACATGCATGACTTCACCCAAATGTTTGCCCTTATTTTCCAATCAACATTCATTTCAGCTTGCTCAAGATCAAAAAGGTCTCTTCAAGGCTTATAACGGGCCTGAGTGTAAAGGTATGGTCATTTAGGCTCAGTGGTTGCTAACCTCATGAAATGTGGGCTGAACATTACTTTCTTCCTTTCCTTGAACATTTGAATCATTCTCAAAATTCACCCCATTATTCACTTCCAATGGAATACCGGACACCCTATTTCTTTTACAACTTTCACAACTTTATTTCACCACTTTTTCATTCTTTTTCTTTTGCTTTCTTCTTTTCTTTCTCTCTTTTTTTATATGGAAGGGTTCAATCTTTTTCAAGACCATGGATCAAGGGGACTTCTTCACACTTCTTGATTTACCTTCTCTTTTCCCCACACCCCCAACTTAGATATTTGGCCTAAGTCTGTTATTTAGACAAACCACACTTCATGAGGATTATGGGTGAATGGCTAAAGAGGGGTCTCAATTGCTCAAGTTTCTTCCAAGAAAAGGATAAGGCTCAAAGAGGGTTCAAGCAAGGTTCACACATCTCATAAGGTTGGCCACAAAAGAGGTATATTGTCAAATTGTTTAACTCTTCAAAATTGTTGCCTAAGATCATTTTAAGTGTTTGCATCACTTAGTCAACTGGACCAATGGGGCAAATTCTACGTGTCATCACACAAGGTTCACGGTAAGCTCATCAAATAAGGCATTGGCACCAATATCGAACGAGACTCTACACTTTTGCTAGTGTGTAATGTTCATCACAAAAGACTCCATTCGATAACCGGCTAGTCACAATGAGATGCAAAAAGTTCATATATTGTCTATGCAACTTCATTTGGCCTCATCGTAGCCGTGCATTCATTTTTGTTTGATTAAGAGCACTATTCAAGTCATCGGTATTGATCATAACCTATACTCAAATTTCTACATGAACAACCATATTCAAGCATAATAAGAGGTGGCAAATTTTTTTAGATGGCTCAAAACCATTTCTATTCAAAACAAGGACCCGTAAGCTCAAACATTCACAAGATACGATGAAAACATAGTTTAAAATGTAAAACCCAATATATACACTAGAGGTAGGTATGAAAATACCTTACACCACCACAAATAAAAAGCAATTCTCCTCAAATGCGACAAAAGTAATCAAAAGTCAATAAAAATGACAGAGAGGGAGGTAAAGAAAGATCATGTCTACAGAGTCGCTCCATCTGTCGGGGATTCAATAGCCAGGGTAACACTCTGATCCTGGGCATCAGTGCCCGGTGTAACAGCACCACTGGCTCCATTAGAGCCTGCCATGAACGTCTCTGTCAGTGATGTCTGAATGACCGACTGTACAATCGTCTCCTCTAAATCCGGCAGGTCTCCATACATGGTCACCTCTTGAGCATCCAGCTGCTCATCATTCGTCTCCGCCTATGACTCATCATCCATAGGCACATCTCCGGTGGTGGTCGAAGGCATCTCAAAACTGGTCGGGGTATTCTGATCCTCAAGTGCCTCCAAAAGAGAAGTGAAGTCTATGGACTTTAGATAGTCCACATCCTTTCTCAAGTCTGAAACCTCGGCTTTCAAAGTTGTCACCTCTGAAGTAACCCCCTGTCGACTCTCACAAGTCTCTACTCTCATTGTGAGAGCATCAATAGATATTCGGAGGGGTGTCAATATAACTAAGATGGCTCGCTCAATCATCCAAGGCACCTCGGCCTCTAGCCAGGTAACCCGCACATCGGCATAATGGGCTAGGGCACCATCTTGAGGATTATGGCCTGAGTAATCCTGGTGGGCTGGGAAGCAGCAGAAGAACCAGGAGCCTGGGAAGAAGTGGAAGCGGGTGTACCTGAAGACTTGGAGGCTGGAGTAGGCAAAGATGCCTATACAGGTATAGACTCAACATCGACTTCTGTGGATGCATCCACCGGGGCCACTCTTCTCTAGTCTGCTTCATCTCGTGTCTACTCGGCCTCTATGCACCGTATATCGGTGGAAGATGTGGGAGTGCCCTCTATGTCCCTCTATGTCCCTCTTCTCGTCACGAGGAACTCCAGCACGCCGACATAGCTCTATAATCATTACTGGGAAAGGAAGGGACGTCTAGCATTGTTTGGCCCTTATGGTCATCTCCTGCTCAATAATTAGTCCCAAGTTGAGCCGCTTCTTGGCGATGATCAATCCGAGATAGGCTGTCTTTGGGTGGCAGAATATGGACTCATTCTACGAGGGCATGATGGAACTGCTTATGAACCAGAACTAATACCGAGCGGTAATGTTCAAGTCCTTCTTCTCGATGGGAGCTCCCTCCTCAATCCACCTAGGGGTGGTGTCCAAAATCAGGGGAGCAAGCCAAGCGTTTAGATCATCTAGGGACTGAGTTGTAGCTAAACCCTCGTACTCATGCACAAACCCAGTAGCTCTTTCAAGTACAACATTGATATGATCACTGCTGCACCCCACTTCTTTCCCCCAGACCATGACAAACTTCACCGATCTGAAGGCACTAGCCTTCTTCTTCCCCTGGGGCACTAGGTCACTGTACGCAGTGTAGAACTCACGAACCCAGGTGCGGATATATGGGCCTCGAGGCCTGGTGAAGATATCAAATATGTGGAACCAGACTGTGTCCCACACCAGAGGGTACCTTTCCACCACTCCATCTGTAGACAACCGCTTCTCCTCAAGAATTGTCCTCAGTCCCTCAGCCTTCAACATGTTGAGTAGCCGGGGAGGAGGACCCTGAACTGGTGGTGCTGGAACCACCATCTGTGCTGGGGTTGGCATGGAGTCAGTGACAGCAGAGGTAGACTCCGAGATACTAGGTGAATCATGAAGAGTCTATGCACGAATCTCTGCTCGCCAGGATTGTAGTGGTTGGTCGTCATCAGGCTCGGAGAGTGAGACCTGAGAATCAATACACTCCCCCTTGCTGCCGGAGTTGTGCTCCGGTAACTCAGGTACGGGTGCTTTACCCTTGCCCTTGCCTCCCTTAGGAGGGGCCTTCTTCCTCTTTTTTAGGAGGAGCAGCTGCCTCCTCGTTAATAACGATACCCCGTGCTCTTTTGCGGGGCAACATACCACTATTGTCCAAATTGGTCCTAGCCATATCTGCATAACACACCTAAAATAGTTAGAAATAATCCAAGAAAAATGCAGAATACAGGTTGCAGAAAGACTAGTCGAACCGATCGACGAGTCGCCGAGTCACTTTGGTGAGCCAAATCAGGCTCACTGAAAGGACTGGCTTGAAAAATTCCCAGAAACATAACAGGACGGCGATAGGCAGGTCCATTTGGTGAATTGCCGACAACATTCGGTGAGTTCAGACTAGCCTGCCGAAAGTTATAGTGTATTTTAGGGGTTAGGGGTGCAGAAAGGGCGATCAAAGGAGACTTTCGGTGAGTCACCGAGTGAACTCGGGGAGCTCAAGCTTCTTGCCAAAAGTTACAGACTCAAACTCAAACAAAACATAAAATTAAGGGGGATAAATGGGGACATTGGCGAACAGCCGAGTGGTTCGGCAAGCTCGACCCAGCTCGCCGAATTGCCCAACGTGTTAAATTTCAACCCCTCTTCCCAAAATCAAACTTGCAGCCCCCGAAAACAAAATCAAACAACACATTTATTCAATTAAGCCCAGACCCATACGACTCATGCCACCGGGGTACTCAGTCTTCCCCCGGTTTCATCAAAATTAGCTATTTGATGACTTTTGCCCTTAAGAATGACGTCAAACGCTCCATTATTGGGAAAAGTATGTCATTTAGAACAATAGGGGTTACTCAGACTTCACCCGACTAGACCAAACAACAATTCACCATAACCCACAAATTTATGATCAATTTTAAAGCACGAAACTTAGGAAATCAACAATATGAACATTTTAGGCATGATTCCAAAACTAAAATAGGCAAACTAGCACAATATTATGATTTCCGAGAAGGCCCAACACACATCAACAAGATTTAAACAATTGCATTAGAATTTTACTCCCTAATCAAGAGTTTGGGGTTTGAAAACCAACATTTATGCCGAAATATGAGTTTGAAAAGCTAGGCAGCAAAGAAATTTGACTCCGAGCACGAGATCAATGAGTAATAAGCGATAAAAATGCAGAAATAAAGAAAATATAGAGTGTGGGTGTGATTGTATTAGGTAAAAAATAAGGGAATATGAAAGAGTTTGACAGTTTAAACCATTGGCCTTTAAAAACCGTTCAATTCGCGACCCTTCAGCGATATTAGTCGTCCTCGTCAAACTACTCGGCGACACGCCGAGTGGTTACTAGCCTCGCCAAGTTTTACAAGGACCTCCAGTTAATTTGGGGGTCTAAACTACGGACAAAGTCGGGCTCGCCGACCTGTTCGGTGAGTCACCAACTCGTCCATGGGCCCATCGAGTTTTACAGACTCCATTTTTATATTTTCTTGAGTACAACGACGGTCTAATTCGGGCTCACCGACCTCTTCGGCTAGTCACTGACTGGACTTTTGGCTCGCCTACCTGAATATTTCAAATACATTCCACTTTTCCACCTGCACAATCAATACCCATTATTCCAAAAACAAACATAAAGCATTAAAAACATAGATTGCCTCCCAAGAAGAGCATTAGTTAACATCGTGGCACAACGCAAGTACCCACTGAAGCTTTATTCTTGGGGTTTGTCATAGTGCCACTAGGCAACCCTCCTTGTTGTCTCGAGTAGAGACGAGACAACATATGATCCATTTGGGCCTCTAGTATCTTAATAGATATGGAATGAGAAGCAGTCATCTGATTTAGCATTGAGACATTCTCTTTTATCTCTTTCAACACTCTGTCGTGTTCTTCAACTTTGTGGAGAATGAGTGAGAGTATCTCTTCTATCCGTCCACCCTCATAATCCTTGGGCTTTCTACGTTCATGAGGAGGAATGTACCTATCTTTCTTTTTGTATAGTACTTCAAATTTCATGATCTTTTTGGCCAAGAGATCCAGCTCGGTCAATATTTTGGCCTGGTTTTGGTCCATGTCTTGCTCCTTGTTGGTCTTAGTCATGCGATCCAGGAGTTGGGATACTATTGCATAGGGTTGTCGTATTTGACCACCAGGAGAAAGTTGGTCATCCACTTCTCTATTCCCAGGACAAAGACCTGTATAGAAACAGTCCAATAGCATCTCATCTGGGATTCCATGAATTGGGCACTGCAGCAATAGTGTCTTAAATCTCAGCCACAACTCATGGATTGTCTCACTCTCAAAATGTTTGAAATTTAGGATGTTATCCCTAAGAATCATCATCTTTGAAGGAGGGTGGTTCAATTGGTTACCATTTCTACCATATACGCTCATTTCCTCTATTTTAAACAGCAACATAAAAACTAAACTAAAAATAAGTAGATTCAACTATGACTAAAAAGAACACAATTCAACTTCACCAAAAGAATTTCAAACAACACCACTCTCCGGCAGCGGCGCCATTTTGATTTAACGTTTCAAGCACACCTCATCAGATTCTAGGTGTTCAACGATCGTAAATCAGTATAAAACCCAACTAAATGAGTTGGGGTCGAATCTCACAGGGAGCGGTACATGTTTCAGATTCAATTGGGAAGTATAAATGCGGTCAAATCAGTCACATGAATAAAGATTATCGAATAAACACATCATTCAAATTAAGGGGTGACACAGACGTCAAGTTGGGGTTTTGCTTTTGATTATCAACTACAAACAACAGTCACAACAATACGACTTAACAATAACGAGACAGATTCTTGGGATTTGATAGATTATAGGCTAATATAGACATATAGGTAAACGCAAATATTAGTAAATAACTATATATCAGTAAGTAGGCTAGGCTATAGGGGATGTAAATTTTCTCTCGAACAATTTACCCCGAATCAAGTGATTTCTCTCGAACATCAACAAGCATGAAAAATAAGAGCAGCCCACACCCTAATCCATTCACTCTCTCGAGTTGAATGTGTGGGATTGGGTTTAGGATTCTGTAATACTTCGGAAACTAGTAGACCTAACTAGAGCCTCAAGCTAGGGTTCTAGACTTTGATGATGAGGGTTAGAGTGGTAGATGAGAGTTTCCGTGCATAGAATGAGGGGTTTAGTGGTTGAACGTCAAGGTACGTGTTACACCTCGTAATTTAGAATACCATCTAAGCTTTGGTGGAGGGATGCAAGAGAAAGTGCCAAGGCAAAGGGGCAAAGCCTAAGCCAAAGGTCAAGGCTGCCCCCACCTTAGTAAGGTACTGCCCAAGGTCCATGACCACCTTCAAGACCCGTGGTCGTGACCACGACCCATGAAAGGGCTCGTGAAGACCTCTTAAGTTTGTAGGAGGAAAGGCATTGGGGACTAGCTACTGCCTAAGACACCACAACCATCACCACGGATCATGGTTTTGACCACGGATCGTGGGAGGTCTCGTGGTCATGCCTTACGTTTTTGGGGCCAAGACTCATTGGACAAGCCACTTCCCAAGGGACCACGGACAGGACCATGGCTCGTAAGCCCAGTCGTGGTGACTGGCACCATGGCTGCCAAATGAATGTCAAAATAGGAATTTTATTTTTTATTGATATTAAGTAGGGGTCATTTGACTTGGAGTTTATACACCTATATATACTATTTTAAGTAATTAACCACCCCAACTAAGTCATTAATTCCAAAACCCCAAAAGATCCCAAAGTTCTTCCTCTCAAATATTTCTCTCTCTAGAAAACCCAAGAAGAAGAAGGACACGAAGAGAAGGAAGCTACGTCGAAATCCCTCCATAGTAGCATGATTAGTAGGGCTTTGAATCAAGGTCTGTTTAGCTTATTCATCTATGGGTTCTTCCACCCATAGATTCCCATAGATTTCCCCAAATTTGTGAAGAAGAACCCCAATCTAAGCTAGGGTTTCTTCCAATAAGTGGGTTTAGTTGGGTATGATTCCAATTGGTTGGATAATACTGATTTATGATTAATTTAGTGTTGATTCATGATATTATGATGAATTTATTTGAATTCCATGGTTAACCTTAGATTTGAGTTATGTGTGTTCATGCCATGGAAGGTGAAATTGAAGGCTCTAAGGTGATCTTCTAGAATAGATGTTATGGATAAGTAAATTACAAGAACAAAAGCATGTGAATATGAATTGATACTAGATTTATTAATGTATGATAGATCATGATTTGTAATGATTGAATTTGGGACTTTATGATTAATTATGACTAGAATTGCCTATGACTAAGGCTTATGATTATTATGTCTTGTGATCTAAACAAATGTGGTGATTGTAGAGTAAATCTTAACATTAAGGCTTGAAATCAAAGATGATAATCACTAGGGCTTATAGAGTAAGTCTAATATGATGAGATAACTTGCATGAAATTGTTATACAAAATAGATAGTGTTGTGGTGGAAGGATTTTACCCACATGACCTACCTAGAACTATATGAATGCATGTATGTATAATGTGAAAGGTCTTCTCACATAGAATGATTCTAGGTTGACTGAATAACCTAAAATGAATCAAAAACATGTTAGACTAGAATAGCTTGAAGTTGTGATTTATGATCCCTTCATGTGTAGCTTGACTTGGTAAGACAAGACCATTTCATGGTAGCCTAGGATTGAGGATTTATACTCTCCTATGAATAGCTTGAACTAGCATTGTAGAATGCCTTCATGATAGCTTGACTTGGTTAGGCCAAGACTATTTCATTGTAGCTTTAGGATTGAGAATCATGCTCTCCTAAGGATAGCTTACATTAGCATCTTGGTGTGCTTGTAACGGTAGCTTGACTTTGCCATGTAAGAGGCACGTCAAGGGTAGCTAGAGTTAGTAGTAGTCATGGTAGCTTAGGATTGAGGATTCATACTCTCCTAAGGGTAGCTTGCATGAGCATCATGGTGTATGTTGCATGGTTGGTAGAATGGGACATCTGTACCCTTCATTAAATATCTTGGACTTGTCTGATAGTATGACCACCATGGTAGCTTGACTTATCATAATGTAGATATGTTCATTAGATTATTAGCTTGTTCTAGCCTAGTAGGGTGCTATTCATTGGTAGCTTTGAATTGATGACTTGTGCTCATTCATGTGTGATGTCTTGCCTTGTACTAAGAAGAGAAGTACCTTAAGTGAATAGAGGCAAATAGTTAAGAGAGACTAGTCCCCAACTAGTGAGCATTCATGATAACCTAAAGGAGTACTTAGTGTGGATAGTAGTATGGGATGTTGTTCATACATTGCACAAGTATGACTTGAAGCTACTTATCAAGTGTTCTCTTAGTATAGACTTAGCTTGGGTTGTTGCTAGAGTTGCCTTCCATGATATGATTGACTTAAGTTGACAGTTCCTTGTCTATATGAAGCAGGTCAAGAGTGACACTTATAAATGGTAAGTATGAATATGGTGACTTCAAGGATATGCTTAGTGTATGTGGTATTATGGGATGCCACCCACGCATTGCACAAGTGTGCTTTGAGGTTACTTGGAAGTACAGTGCTCTCATGAGATGAAAACCTAAGTCTTGACTAGGAATGTGGACTATGCCCAAGAATGACCAAAAAGGGTACTTAGTTTGGATGGTATTATGGGATGTCGTTCATACATTGCACAAGTATGCTTTGCGGTGGCTTGTTAAGTAGCTCTCTCATAATATGAAATACTAAGGGTTGAAGAATGTTAGTATGAAGGTCTAAGTAAATACTATGTTATGAACATGATTTATCTCATATGCTCATTAACTATGTCTTATGTTGACTTATGATTATATGATGCTTATGTTGGAGATTATGCAATGACTATGTTATTATCTCTTATGCTTATGTCTTATGTTGACTAACCATTTTGAGATGCTCTTATGATGTTGTGCTAGCTATCATACTTGGTACATTTTGTACTAACGCATACTTTGCCTACATTCTAATCAAATGTAGGGTTTCGGAGATTGAGTTCCTTTGGAGGTAGGGTTTCTAAGGAGCAAGAAGAGTTGAAGATTTGGTGAGTTCTCATATCTTCGAGGACAAACCCATTAGTTCTCTTATGTCATTTCTTTATGTTTTAAACTTTTTGTATGGGCTGCGTCCCAAGACTTTGATTTAAGAGTTTAATAGATGGTTTGAGACAAAAGTGTATAAAAGACTATCGTTTGCTTTATTAAAATGTTTTCGATTGTATGGATAAAAGTTTTTAAATTTTCCGTAATTTTTATTATCTTATGTTATGATATACTAAGGGCTTTTCTGAGACCCTTTTGGGGTCAAGTACGTCATGTTACGTCTAGGGGGTACCCCTGGGTCGTGACAAACTTTGTAATCAGAGCACAAGGTTTAGAATGGTTCTAGGATTGTCTCAAACCACGTCTAGTAGAGTCTTGTTCATAAATGTGAAGCGCGCCACATTTATGAATAGGAGGCTATTGGATGCTTAGGAAATATCATTTCTTCATTCTCTAAGTCGTACCATAGAATCTGATTTTTTAAGGTCTCTCTCCTATTCCTTATTCAATGGTCTTTAGGAAATGACTACTCGAAGGGCTTATGTTACAAGGAGTGAGGGAGAAAAGGTTGGTTGTGATGCCAATTATGGCTATGTGACTTGATAGATTTGAGATGATAGATTGTGATATTTTCTATAGTATGAATGGGTTGCATTATGGTTATGTTTAGTTGATAGTAGAACCCGACTTAGTCATGATGAGTTTTGTGGTATGTTGGTAGATTGGTTGAATAGGGTGTTTAACTAATGCCTAGATGGGTTGAGTGAATAGACTCCTCTAAGAAGGGTAGAAGTGTAATTCACCATGGCTTAGAATCATCTTGTGTGATGGATGTGAAAGCTTAGGGATGACTTGCTCCGGCCTTAGAATTGAAAGAAATGATGCTTAAAAGAGTTTGTATAGGCTTGCTCCCAAGGGGGATATAATGTGCTTAGATAGCAAGGTCATTGAGTGTCCTTGATGTTCATGAGTTAGGTTTGCTTGAAATTTTCACCTTGAGAGGTGTAGTGAGTATGAGAAGTTTAGTCCCGGTTTGTTAGGCTTATGTGAGTTATTGAGTGGTGTTAGTAAGGTTGCTTGTGAGCTATAGTTGCTTAATGAGAACCTCTCTAATTTAGAAGTATCGGTAGGGCTCTTAGACCGGAAAGTTAAGAAATAGAAGAACAAGGAAGTTGTTCCATAAAGTGGTAAGGAGTGTTTTTTTAGTAAGGAATTTGGTTAAGAGTGCTACTTGGGAGGCCAAGGGTCAATGAGATGTCCCGATGTCCTCATCATTTTCCTTCTACTCATATTCTAGCTTGAGATGATAGGTTCCTCTTGATTTGCTTTTATATGAAGTCATGTGTGAATTGTATGTTTCCATGATCTTCTTATGTTACACATGTTCATGAAAAAGCTTAAGGCATGATAGAAATGACTTATATGCATTGTTTTGCCTCATGTTGTAGTGCATTTGAGTCAAGTTGCATATAGACTTCATGAGATGAATGAATGAGAATGCCTTAGTTTGGAGTTGAAAGATTCCTCCTTGAATAAATGACTTTTGTGAGTAAATTGCATTTAGGCTCCATGAATGTGTGTTGAGCATGTTTTAGCTAGGAGATGTTAGTTCCTCCTTGAAAATTAATAGATACAGAATTTCATGCATTTTGGGTTGTTAGATGTAGCTCCTACTCCCTTGTGTTGCATTGAGTATGTTTAGCTTGGAGTTGAAGTTTTCCTCCTTGGTTGTGTGCATTTAAATGTATTGCATGCATGATGGGTTGCTAGTATAGAGTCATTTCCCTTAAGAAGTGTTAGGACGAGGACGAATGTTCCCAAGGGGGAGATATTGTAATACCCCGGAAACTAGTAAACCTAACTAGAGCCTCAAGCTAGGGTTCTAGAGTTTGATGATGAGGGTTAGAGTTGTAGATGAGACTTCCCATGCATAGAATGAGGGGTTTAGTGGTTGAACGTCAAGGTATGTGTAACACCCCGTAATTTAGAAGACCATCTAATCTTTGGTGGAGGGATGCAAGGGAAAGTGCCAAGGCAAAGGGGCAAAGCCTAAGACAAAGGCCAAGGCTACCCCCACCTTGGCAAGGTACTTTCCAAGGTCCACGATCACCTTCACGACTAGTGGTCTTGACCACGGTCTGTGAAAGGGATCGTGAAGACCCCTTAAGTTTGTAGGAGGCAAGGCATTGGGGCCTAGCTACTTCCTAAGAGAACACGACCATCACCACGGATCGTGGGAGGTCTCGTGCTCATGCCTTAGGTTTTTTAGGCCAAGACTCAATGGCTAAGCCACTGCCCAAGGGACCACGGACAGGACCACGGCTCGTGGTCTTGACCACGGCTCGTGAGCCCAGTCATGGTGACTGGCACCATGGCTGCCAAATAAGGGTCAAAATAGGAATTCCTTTTTAATTGATATTAAGTGGGGGTCATTTGGCTTGGAATTTATAAACCTATATAGACTATTTTGAGTCATTAACTAGCCCAACTAAGTCATTAATTCCAAAACCCCAAAAGATCCCAAAGTTCTTCCTCTCAAATATTTCTTTCTCTAGGAAACCCAAGAAGAAGAAGAAGAAGGACAAGAAGAAAGGAAGCTAGGTCGAAATCCCTCCATAGTAGCAACATTAGTAGGGCTTTGAATCAAGGTATGTTTATCCTATTCATCTATGGGTTCTTCCACCTATAGAGTCCCTTAGATTTCCCCAAATTTGTGAAGAAGAAACCCAATCTAAGCTAGGGTTTCTTCTAATGTGTGTGTTTAGTTAGGTATGATTCCAATTGGTTGGATAATACTTATTTATGATTACTTTGTTGTTAATTCATGATATTATGATGAATTTATGTGAATTCCATGGTTAACCGTATATTTGAGTTATGTGGGTTCATTCCATGAAAGGTGAAATTGAAGGTTCTAAGGTGATCTTCTAGAATAGATGTTATGAATAAGTAAATTTACAAGAATAAAAGCATGTGAATATGAATTGATACTAGATTTATGAATGTATGATAGATCATGAGTTGTAAAGATTGCATTTGGGACTTTATGATGAATTATGACTAGAATTGCCTATGACTAAGGCTTCATATTATTATGTCTTGTGATCTAAATAAATGTGGTGATTGTAGAGTAAAGCTTGACATTAAGGCTTGAAATCAAAGATGATAATCACTAGGGCTTATAGAGTAAGTCTAATATGATGAGATAACTTGCATGAAATTGTTATACAAAATAGATAGTGTAGTGGTGGAAGGCTTTTACCCACATGACCTACCTAGAACTATATGAATGCATGTATGTAGAATGTAAAAGGTCTTCTAACATAGAATGATTCTAGGTTGACTTAATAACCTAAAATGAATCAAAAGCATGTTAGACTAGAATAGCTTGAAGTTGTGATATATGATCCCTTCATGTGTAGCTTGACTTGGTAAGACAATACCATTTCATGGTAGCCTAGGATTGAGGATTTATACTCTCTTATGGATAGCTTGAACTAGCATTGTAGAATGCCTTCATGATAGCTTGACTTGGTTAGGCCAAGACCATTTCATCGTAGCTTTAGTATTGAGGACATATACTCTCCTAATGGTAGCTTGGGATTGAGAATCATACTCTCCTAAGTATAGCTTACATTAGAACCTTTGTGTGCTTGTAAGGGTAGCTTAACTTTGCCATGTAAGAGGCTTGTCAAGGGTAGCTTGAGTTAGTAGTAGTCATGGTAGCTCAGGATTGAGGATTCATACTCTCCTAAGGGTAGCTTGCATTAGCATCATGGGATGTGTTGCATGGTAGGTAGAATGGGACATTTGTATCCTTCATTAAATAGCTTACACTTGCATAATAGTATGCCCTCCATGGTAGCTTAACTTATCATAATGTAGACATGTTTGTTAGATTATTAGCTTGGTCTAGGCTAGTAGGGTGATATTCCTTGGTTGCCATGAATTGATGACTTGTGCTCATTCATGTGTGATGTCTTGCCTAGTACTATGAATAGAAGTACCTTAATTAAGTGAATAGAGGCAAATAGTCAAGAGGGACTAGTTCCCAACTAGTGAGCATTCATGATAACCTAAAGGAGTACTTAGTGTGGATAGTAGTATGGGATGTTGTTCATACATTGCACAAGTATGACTTGAAGCTACTTATCAAGTGTTCTCTTAGTAAAGACTTAGCTTGGGTTGTTGCTATAGTTGCCTTCCATGATATGATTGACTTAAGTTGACAGTTCCTTGTCTATATGAAGCAGGTCAAGAGTGACACTTATAAATGGTAAGTATGAATATGGTGACTTCAAGGATATGCTTAGTGTATGTGGTATTATGGGATGCCACCCACGCATTGCACAAGTGTGCTTTGAGGTTACTTGGAAGTATAGTGCTCTCATGATATGAAAACCTAAGTCTTGACTAGAATGTGGACTGTGCCCAAGAATGACCAAAAGGGGTACTTAGTTTGGATGGTATTATGGGATGTCGTTCATGCATTGCACAAGTATGTTTTTAGGTGGCTTGTGAAGTAGTTTTCTAATAATATGAAATACTAAGGGTTGAAGAATGTTAGTATGAAGGTCTAAGTAAAGACTGCTATGAACATGATTTATCTTCTATGCTCATTAACTATGTTTTATCTTGACTTATGATTATATCATGCTTATGTTGGAGATTATGCTATGACTATGTTATTATCTCTTATGCTTATGTCTTATGTTGACTAACCATTTTGAGATGCTCTTATGATGTTGTGCTAGCTATCATACTTGGTATATTTTGTACTAACACCTACTTTGCCTACATTCTAATCAAATGTAGGGTTTCGGAGATTGAGTTCCTTTTGAGGCTAGGTTTCTAAGGAGCAAGATGAGTTGAAGATTTGGTGAGTCCTCATAGCTTCGAGGACAAACCCAGTCGTTCTCTTATGTCATTTCTTAATGCTTTAGACGTTTTGTATGGGCTGCGTCCCAAGACTTTTATTCAAGAGCATAATAGATGGTTTGAGACAAAAGTGTAGAAAAAACTTATGTTTGCTTTTTTAAAATGATTTCGATTGTATGGATAAAAGTTTTTAAATTTTTTGTACTTTTCTATTATCCTATGTTATGATATGCTAAGGGTTTGTATGAGACCCCTTCGGGGTCAAGTACTCCATGTTACGTCTAAGGGGTACCCCTGGGTCGTGACATACTCACTCTCTTGAGCTGAACCCAGGTCAACCCAATACCCACAAACCATCAATCAATAATTTTAGTTCTAAAACCCCTCTCTCGAGTAAGCCAAGAACACATACATAGAACTGCATTTGTAACTACAATTCCTATGTTAAACCACAATTAATGATTGAACTCACTTTTAAATAGCATTTAAACTAACAATTAGCAATACCCATAATCTAAATCAACCCATAATCACATAATCACACCCCAAGAATTGGGGTTTTAGCTAGACATTATAAAAAGATAAAAAACCGTTACCAAATTGATTATCCATCAACTGGATAAAAGTGATTTCACCCTTACAATGCTCCCATTTCTCAAAAGTGAATTTCTTCAATCCCTCAAAGCTAAGGAAAAACTAGAGTAAAAAATCTCCAGATGCTCAAAACTTCTTAATAAAAATGTTCTGAAGATTATTTCCAGAAAAAATCCTAATCTAAATGTTCAAAAATGTATTTATAGTCGCTGAAAATAAGCTACAAAAACTCATTCGGCTAAGTAAGTCGGGCTCGCTGAACCACTCGGCGAGCCGCCCTTTGGTCTCTTCCATCGCCCTTCTGCCTTGGCATTCAGCATCCTCAAGGTCTGTAACTTTGGGCGATCTATCTTGGCTTCGCGGAATAGCTCGGTGATTGGCCGACTGCTCATTTTCATCGTCAACTTGGTTCTTTCCTTCAGGGCTTGGCACACTGGAACTTTAGGCGGTCTGATGAGCCACTCAGCGACACGTCGAGTGCTCTTGGCGATCCTCAGGCTCGCCCATCTTCATTTCTTCAGCCTGTTTTGTCCCTTTTTGCATGTTAGTGTCCTTGCTTTGTTCCTCAATCCATATTCCTGAAAATCAAGGATTTAACATCAGTTATTGGGACAAAATAAGCATTTGAGGACACTAAATCTATATAAACAAAGCCCTAAATGAGTCCAAATCTCGGACTCATCATCCACCAGTCTAGGGTCGTCTGGTCCTTTTTCTTTTTGTGCTTCTTTCCGAACGTGGTACTTTGAATCGTGACTATGTTCTCTTCTATGTATTAGCTCATAAAGGCTTAATTAATCCTTGAGAGATCCTACATATCTTAATCACCTGTCTTAATTTACATTCCAAACTAAAGTGAGTTTAAGAGAAAAGTTCAAGAGTTTTATTAAGTTGATTTTGAGTTCTTGAGTTTTTTATCCCTTTTGGAAGCTCTATTCCTAATTCTTGGAATTTCTATACCTTATGCATTTAGGTTCTTCAATTGATTCATTCATGTCTACATTTTAACATGATCCATATGAATTTGGTATTCTTGAGATGAGTAGTATCCTTGAGTTCTGAGTTCTAAGTTTTTATATATTGTTATTGAAATCCTTGAGTTGCTTCGTTCATGTATATATTTCAGCATGAACCCAATTTCTAGTTATAAAATCTTGAGCATATTTTAGAGCCAATATTTGAGTTTTAAACAGAGTTTTGAGGAAAGTTTAAAGAGACATTTTGAGTAAAGTTTAAGGGAACTGAGTATTCCCAAATGTTTCATTTTTATATAAAGAAAGAGTATTATTTTGAGAACATAGAAACTTTGATTGTTAAACGAGTTTATGCGTTAAGAGATATTTCAGAGTTGTCACCTCTTTTAAGAGGATAGTTTGAGAAATTATCCCAAACCAGAGAAATAACATGATTTATACATTTAAACACAAGTATATATATTTATTGGGAGTAGTATTGAGCACTGATATGGGGATGACTTCATACAACTCACATTCCTCATAACTATCTAGCCAACATGGATAAAGGATCATACTTTTTAGATGAATTCTTAGTGTCTTCGGGCATAGCTTAGTGGATCCACTTAGTTGAGGTGTTTTATAACCCAAAAATGTATAGGGTAGTTCTGGCAATGTGCGTGAGATGTTGTATCATCACGTAGCTCATAGTGATGGTTGTCAGTTACAGAATCACCCAAATAGAGTTAAAAGTCTATTTTATTATATCACTTAATATGTTGAGTGTCAGAGGTGATTAAGTGTTTTTGTAAAGTTTTTAAATGATTTCATTCCTTTAATCCTTTATATTCTGTTGAGTTTATATTTTATCTATTATAGTATTATCAGTTCAATTATTCGTTATTGTGCTATATTACATACTCGTACATTCAATGTACTGATGTCATTCAACCAACATCTTTAAATGATGTAGATACAGGTTCTTAGGATCATCAGCAAGCATTTTTGTTGAATTCATTTTGCACTTCAAATATCTTAGGTGATCTTCCTTGCATCCCGGGGAATTTCACATTTATTTTCTAGTCAGTTGATTTGAGTAGTCATGTGTCTTGTCTCTACACTCATCTATTTATTGTAACACCTCATAAATTAGTAAGTTGAACTAGAGCCTAGACGTGAGGGTTAACGTCAAGGGTTAAGGGCAAGGGCCAAGGATTTTGGCTGAGGGCTATGGCGAGGGAGCCAAAGCTGCCTAAAAAGCACCTAGCCACTGCCTACAAAGACCACGAAGGTCTTCACGACCCATGGTGTCCACCACGAGTCGTGGTGCCACCCGTGGTTGGTGAGGCAGTGTGCTCCCAAAAGTGCCCAAGCCAAGGCTTCCCTTCACAAGCCACTTCACGGTTCGTGGTCATGACTACGGACTGTGGGAAGGCTCGTGGGGTTGTCTTAGCCTCATGGGAGACTTGCCAAGTTGGAGGAGCTACTGGTCAAGGGACCACGGGCACCACCACGGACTGTGGTGCCCTTGACGGATCGTGAAGGGGCTCGTGAAAACCCCTTAGGCTTGTGGAAGGCAAGGCTTTGAAGCCTTAGCAACTTCCCAAGGACCACGGGCAGGACCACGGCTCGTGGTCTTGACCACGGCTCATGAGGTCCTCTCGTGGTGCCTGGGAGTGGGTTGCCTTAAGAGGGTCATTTTTGTAAATTCCCTTTTTATTAGTTATTTTATGGGCTCGATTTATATTGTCTTATTTCACATATATAAATGACTTTAAGTCATTAAACACCCCATTTACTCCATTATTCTCAAAAACCCAAATCAAACAAAAAGTTCATCTCCTTCACAATATTTCTCTCTCTAGAAGTTCCCAATGAAAAAGAAGAAGAAGTGGAGGCTAGGGCTTGAAGAACCAAGGTCTTTCTTCACAAATTTAGGGGGAAACTCCATTAAGGTATGGTGGCTTTTCATATATGGGTAGCTTTCACCCATAGAGTCCCTTCAAAACTAGATTTCAAAGTTTTCAAGTTCCCCAAAAGTTAGGGTTTCACTCTAATTCTTGGGTTCTTTCCTCAAACGTTTTCAAAGGTTGATTTATGATGGATTATAATTGAATTGATGTTTAATTGTTGATTTATGATGAAATTCCCCCAAGAACCCATGAATTTCCTAAATTACCAAATTATGACTTCATGATGTGGGTTGATTGATTATGGAAACATGTAAATAGAATATGTCTATATTGATTGATTTTATTGAATTATGTCATTATTTATGCCTAAATTGTTGTAATTCTAGGTGCGTTGGTGAATTATGATTCATGGCCTTGAAGGGCAAATTGAGAAGGTTAATGTATAATCATGATGCTTGTGTATATGCTTTGTGATTTCGATGAAAGTAATGTGATCATGTATAGAATGAAATTGTGTTATTATTGAAAGGTTATTCTCAATTATACACTTTTGAATAATGATGTATTGTGAAGGGTTCTTCAATGTAATGTTATACCTTAAATTGGTAGTCTTAGGGCATCCTCTTCTTGTGTAATTGAAAGTGATGTTGATTGTTGTACATTGAATTGGTAGGCTTAGGGCATCCTCTTCTTGTGTAATTAATGTATCTTGACTTAATGAACATTAATCGATAGGCCGATGGCATTCCTTTCATAAATGACTAACGAAGTATTCTACGGCTTTGTCTTGAATCGATAGGTCAATGGAATTCCCTTCATAATGAGTCAATGAACTAACGTAATGATGAATCTTGAATCGATAGGCCGATGGCATTCCTTTCATGAAGATCCAATGAGCTATCCTAGTAATGTACCATGAATCGATAGGCCAGTGGCATTTATTTCATGTGTGTAATAATGTACCTTGGGTCGATAGGCTGATGGTATTCATCTCGTGTGTAATAATGTTAATGAGAATGAACTACTCTATGGGAATGTAAGCTTAGCACTAAGTGGATATGGTAAGATGGAAGCTCTCCCCACGTTAGGTCGGGTTTCAATGAACATCTTTCTTATCCATAAATATGTGCCCACATAGATTATTAGCTAGTGGATCCACCTAAACTAAAATGTTACCGGTCCTACCTTAGGCAAGTACACCAACCCTTTACGGTGTGGGATAAACACCAGATTTCATGGTTTGCTCTGATGGTCTATGTCAATTAATGCTTATTTCCATCATGTGAGATACGTGCTATGGTTACTAAAGAGGTTCTATGATGTGGGTGGTAGTATGGGATGTCATTCATACATTGCATGCGTAGGCTTTGAGAGGGCTATGGTGTGATTCTCTAATGTCTTAATGTCTAAAGAAAAGAATGTGCTCATAATGAAGCTAATGAGAATGTTGACTTAAGGGCTTAATGTAATGATAAATTCTTTACTTGGAAATGTTAATATGAGTTACTTTCTTTGTCATGACTTATGAAATGTGAATGTTCCTTATCTATGATTATTGACTAAAGATGAGAATGAATAATGGTAAGTACATATATGGTGGCCTCAAAGTGGTACTTAGTAAGAATGGTAGTATGGGATGTCATTCCTACATTGTACAAGTATAGCTTAGGGTTACTTAAGATGATAGTTCTAATGTGTTGTATTGGCTTACATGTTGAATATGATTGTATCTTATGCCTTTTATACTAAAGTTCATGGTGTTTCTCAAAATTGGCATAATGCATGGTTTTCAACCAAAATGTCCTTTTTAAGCATGGTTTTTGCATGGCTATCATACTTAGTACATTTTTGTGTGCTAACCCATATTTCTTCTATTTTTACTACAAAGTGTAGGTTCCGGATATTAAGGTGATTTCTTTGGAGTAAAGCTTGGATTGACTACTCTCTAAGCTAGTGGTGAGTCTTCAAGATTCGAGGGCATATGAGAGACTTTAGTAGTTTCCTTTATGTCATTTTACGTTTCGGACTATGTTGAAGGGTTGTGACCCTATCTTTGATTCTAAAGTTGTATTAGATGGTCATGTGAGACAATGTTAGACTTCCACTATTTTTAATTAAGTTTTCGATTGTATGGTTTAAAAGTTTTAAATTTCGTACCATTTTTCATGTCTTATGTTATGAATGATATGAGGCTTGTATGAGACTTTTTGGAGTCTTGTACACCGTGTCACGTCCGGGCTGTAGGCTCGGATCGTGACATATATAGTAGAGGCTTCATAGATATACCATTTCTGAGAGTATTTCAATTTTAGATATTTTATATAAATTTATGTTGTATACTCAATATATTCAGTTCAGTTTTGAGATTCAGTAAACTGTTTTTAAACGTTTCTTTCAATTTGAGGCTTATATATGCTTGAGTTAGTCTTTCGCTTTTAGTCAGCCAGGATGAGGGTTCACTTGGGGACTGATGAGTCTAGGATTTCGACTCATTTATGGCTTAATATGAAGAGTTTTAGTGTACTAAATGCCTATTTTATGCTCTAAATTGATGTTTAAATGCTAATTTGCAGAAATGAAGGCAAAAGAGCAAGGCGAAGTCATTACCGGGCAAAAAGATCTGAAAAGGGTGAAAAGGCTTAAGAAAACCAAGGTTGATGCTCGCCAAAGCCACTCGGCGAGTCATCGAGTGGCTCTTCAGCTTGCCAAAAGTCACAGCAGGCTAGCCCATGGACAAAGCCAACTCGGCGAGGAAATTGGATTTTTGACGATGCACCGAGTGGATCAGCGATGGAAGTTTTGATCGCCTAAAGTCACAGAAGGGAAGTGTGGAAAATCCAAGCCAAGAAGGCAATGGAAAGGATCACTCAGTGAGTCGCCGACCTGGTTGGCGAAGCTCGACTTATTCCGCTGAGTGGTTCTTAAGCTGAAAATCTGGGAACGTATAAATGCAATTTTCAAAAGGAGAAAAAGGAGTTCTGAAGTGTTTGAGAGTTGCCACCATGTCCAGTTCTGGGTTTTTGATCCCTAACACTATTTTTTGACCTTTTGAGTAGAGATTTAGGGTTTATTTGATTTTGAATTCAATTGAAGCATTTTTAAAACTTGTGGATTATTACCCAAGCTGACAGAAAATATAGTTGGTAACTATTTCTTGCTCTTTATTATGTGTGGCTAAATTCACTATTCTTGGGGGTGTGATTATGTGATAAAAAGCTTCAATTAGCTTATGGTTGTTAGTATATACTGATTCGATTGTTGATTTGAAGTGGGTCAATTAGTAGTTGAGTTTTAATTGATGAATTGTAGTTGCAAATACAATTCTAGTTTAGCATTCCAAGCTTGCTTCAGAGAGAGGTTTTAGAGTTAAAACTATTAATTGATGATTGTAGTGATTGGGTTATTGTGAACTTAGCTTGAGAAAGTGGGTCTAAATTCAATCCTACTAATTTAGCTTGAAATAGTAGATTAATTGAGGTATTGGGTTATTTATATGTGTTATGCTTGTTGAGGTTCGATAGAACTAGCTTGATTCGTAATAGTTGATTGAGAAATCACTGTTACACCTAAAGTCTAGCCTACCCACTAAGATTCTACGATTCCTAGTAAATAATAATCACCCATTTAGCGAAATTAGCATTCAATTGATCATACTCCCAAGGATCCCTCTCTACTTGTTTAGTCGCGATTGTTCATAGTTGTTAATTGTTCACTCAAATCGCCCCATTTGACATTAATTGTCAACCCCTTGCCATTTACTTTATTGTTTTGAAAATGTCTACCTCTACAAATAATTAGAACACCATTTCACTTCGTAATTGAATTATCTATCGTATCACTCCTTGTGGGATCGACTCCAACTCTTTGTTGGGTTTATAGTTGATTGTGACCACCTACACTTAGAATTGGATGATGTGTAGTTGAGCGTTATCAAAAATGGTGCCGCTGCAGTGGAGTGGTGTTTAGAATTCTTTTAGTGAAGTTTAATTGTGAACTGATTGTGTTGTAGTTGAATCAACTTATTTTTGTGTCTTGTTGGCTGCTCTTAAACAGGTTAATAGATGAGTGTCAACGGGAGCAATGCTAGCCAACTTGGGCATAATGATGACATTGGTAACTTGCACGATGTCAATAAAGATCAGTTGGGAAATACGGGTGCTATTTGATTGCCTCCGGCAGTGGGCAATGCGGTGTTTCATGTGACTATCACTATGTTGAAGTTGTTGCAAATGAAGGGTCTATTTGGAGGTCTCTATCTACTTAGGATCCTCGTGACCACATCTGAAACTTTGTGGATGTGTGTAGGACATTTTCTTTCAAGAACATCATTCAGGAGTCGGTCTGACTTCGTTTGTTTCTCTTTTCCCTAATGGGGGAGGCAACGAAGTGGTTGACTGATTTACCAAGGAATTCGATCACTTCTTGAGAGGAGATCACTGATGCATTTTATGTAAGGTTTTTTTCTCCCTCGAAGATGGTGACTTTGAGAGATAATATTCAGTACTTTAAACGAGTGGATGGTGAACCAATTCATGAGACATGGCTAAGGTTTCAAAAATTGATGCTCCAATGTCCAACTCATGGACTCCCGAACAATGTGTTGTTACAATACTTCTATCGTAGTCTAGATTCTGTCAACAAAGGTGTGGCAGACCAGCTCGTTCGAGAAGGAATCATGCAACAACCGTTTGAAATAGCATCTACTCTTATTGATGAGATGACAAATTAATTGTGCTTGGTGCACAAGAGAAGATCAAGTGTCTCATTTGAACTTCAGGATGACAAAGAAACAAATTGAAAAGGACCAAGAGTGAATGCAAACATAGCCAAGATGATGACCCAAATGGACCTATTATCAAACCACGTCATGGGTAGTGGTTCTAAGGTTGTGCATGCAATCGTAGTTAATGGAGTGAATCCCGATGAAGCACAATTTGAAGCTATGTACAATGAGGAAGTACACTTCCTAACAAATTAAGGAGGAGGTTTCCGTTTAAACTATCTAAGGACGGGTGGGAACCAAGGCTGAAATAGGGATCGCGATGGCGGTTTAAGAGACTAGTATAGGGAATGGCGTGACTGTGGTACGAATTGGAGAGAGAGGGACGGTGACAAAGAGCAATATGTACCTCCCCATGAGCGTCAAAAGTCAAAAGAACAAAGGGTTCATCCTGAAATTTTTTGCACTGAAGATATGCTTGCACACGTTCTTAACAAAGTGTAAGAATCAAACAAAGTGCTAAAGGAAATGAAAGATGACGTCTCATCTCTGAACCAAAGAGTTACCTCTCTTTTGGTATTGATTAAGCAGCCGGAAACACAAATGGGTCAAATCTCGACTCATTTACCTCACTGTTGTGGCTGATGAGGATGTCGAGTCTGATATTCCCGAGAATGATGAGGAGGATCTTGGTACACGTGATGCAGTAGTATATGATGACCTAGAGAACCTAGAGGGCGCGATGGTACAGATAGCCATGGAGGCCTCTCTTCGGGACACATTAATGTTGGGCTCCAGTGGAATGAAGGATGGAGCTGAGCCGGAAACTGATGCCCAGATTGAGAGAGTCTCGTATGTACAGAGTTCACCTCAGGCTTAGCTTGACAGGGGGATCTTGACCCTCTTTAGTTTTATTTTGAGACTGTTTATTTTTGCATTGAGGACAATTGTTAGTTTTGTTTGGCGGGCTGAGGTATCTTCATACCTGCCTATTTTGGGTTATTTTTGTGAATGTTTGATTTTTGTTAGCTAATTATGCTTACTGTGTGTGACTATGGCTTTTTGTTTTTAATGCGAATGTTGGTTTTTTATCCAAATTTAAAATTTCGCCTCTTGATGTTTGTGAATGTGGTTGTTCTCTTGCAAATTTAAGTATCGGTTGTGATCAATACCATGACTTGAATAGTGCTCTTGATTGAACGATATGTGTGTGAAGTTGCATAAGTCATGTGTGTACTCTTAGCATCTCGTTGTGACTGGCCGATTGTTGAAATGAATCCTATGATGATCGTTCCATGCGAGCTAAAATTGTAGAATCTTGATTGATGATTGTGTTGAATGCCATGTGTGGTGAGATTGTCTTGAAATATATGCGTTGTAATACCTATAATTTTCCCCATTAGTCCAATCGACTAATGTAGGTGAATGATAGAGATGATCTTAGGCAAAATTCTTGGAGAGTGAACCAAATTGCTAGTATACCTCTTTGTGACCACCTTGTGAGAGTGTGAACCTAGCTTGGCACCGTTTGAGCCTAACCTTTTTTTGGATGAAACATGAGCACATTTTACCTCTTTTTCAACCTATTTTTGGATGAAACTTGAACACATTTGACCTCTTTTTCCCATTACCTAAAACCTTCATGAACCATTGGTCAGTTTGAACAGCCAACTTAGGCTAAAAGCCTAAGTTGTGGGTGTGGTGAAAAAGGAGGAGAGTTAACAAGTGTGTAAAAAAATTTGCCCTTGATTAATTGTGTTGAAAAAGATGGAACCCCTCCATATAAAAGAGAGAGAAGAAAATCAAAAGAAGAAAAATATTGAAAAATAAAAATAATGTTGCAATAAAGTTTGTGCAATAGATAAAAGAAATGGGGTACCCAATGAATCATGCTCAAAAGGACATAGGGTGGATTGTGAAAATCAAAAAGAGTAAGAGAAAAGGAGAAAAAGTGAAATACATGCCATGATTCATGAAGGTAGAAGTCACTAAGCCAAAATGATCCTACATTTACCCTCAGCCCCGTTACAAGCTTTGAAAGACCTTTGTGATCTTGATTGAGCTTAATGTCATGTTGACTGGAAAATATGGGCAAGCCTATGGGTAGAATCATGCATGTGTTTATCTTTGAGAGGGTGAGAGTTGCTTTTTTTCCTTAATTCTGAAATTTTGATGAGCTTTGTGTGAGCATGGAATCATTCTTGATGTGAGGGCATTCGAATACTCTTGTTGAGTTTGAATTTGCATTTGAAGCAGGCATTGTGAGCTTGAATTTTATTTGATGATGGCTAGTCACAGTTTGAAACTTGTAGTGCACAATTGAGCATTGCATGGGTAGATTGAACTTCTTGTGCATTCATGTTGTGTCTTGAGTAGCACTATTTGTAGATATCTCTGTTGAACTGATTGATCTTGTGTTTTACTTCAGGACAAGCAAAAGTTTAAGTTGGGGGTGTTGATGAGTCGGGGATTTCAACTCATTTAGGGCTAATATTCAGAGTTTGTGTCCTCAATGGTTATTTTATGCTCTAAACTGATGTTTAAATGCTAATTTCCCGCAATGAACGCAAAAGAGCAAGGCAAGGACATTATCGGGCAAAAATGAGTGAAAAAGCTAAAAAGAAAAGCTGAAGAAAAGCAAGGTTGATGCTCGTCAAAGCCACTCGGCAAGTTGCTGAGTGGCTCTTCAGTTCGCCAAAAGTCATAGCAGGCCAGCCCATGGACAAAGCCAACTCGGTGATGAAATTGGAGTTTCAGCGACGCACCGAATGGATCGGCAATGGAAGTTTTGATCGCCTAAAGTCACAAAATGGAAGTGTGGAAAAGCCAAGCCAAGAAGGCGATGGAAATGAGCACTGTCGGCGAAGCTCAACTAGGAACGGATAAATGCAATTTTCAAAAGGAGAAAACTAATTCTGAAGTTTTTGAGAGTTATCACATTGTCCAGTTCTGGGTTTTCTTATTCCTAACACTGTTCTTTGACATTTGAGTAGAGATTTAGGGTTTATTTGATTTTGAATTCAATTGAAGCATTTTAAAGACTTGTGGATTGTTACCCTGATGAAAAACATAGTTGGTAACTATTTCTTGGTCTTTATTATGTGTGGCTAAAATCTCCATTCTTGGGGGTGTGATTATGTGATTGAATGCTTCAATTAGCTTATGGGTGTTAGTATTTACTGATTTGATTATTGATTTGAAGTGGGTTCAATTAGTAGTTGAGTTTTAATTAATGAATTGTAGTTGCAAATATAATTCTAGTTTAACATTCTAAGCTTGCTTGAGAGAGAGGTTTTATAGTTAAAACTATTAATTGATTATTGTAGTGATTGGGTTATTGTGAACTTAGTTTGAGAAAGTGGGACTAAATTCAATCCTACTAATCTAGCTTGAAAGAATAGATTAATTGAGGTATTGGGTTGTTTATATGTGTTATATTTGTCGAGGTTCGAGAGAACTCACTTGATTCGTAATAATTGGTTGAGAAATGACTATTACACCTAAAGCCTAGCCTACCAACTAAAATTCAACGATTTCTAGTAAATAATAATCACCCATTTAGCGAAATTGGCATTCAATTGATCACACTCCCAAGGATCCCTCTCTACTTGTTTAGTCCCGATTGTTCGTAGTTGTTAATTGTTCACCCAAATCCCCCCCCCCCATTTGACATTAATTGTCAACCCCTTGTCATTTACTTTCTTGTTTGAAAAATGTATACTTCTACAAACGATTAGAACACTATTTCACTTCATAATTGAATTCTTTACCGTATCACTTCATGTGGGATCGACCCTAACTCTTCATTGGATTTATACTTGATTGCGACCGCCTACACTTAGAATCGGATGAAATGTAGTCAAGCATTATTAGGAACCAATAATGGTTCTCGAGTGTCGGCCACGTCCAGGGTGTAGCCTCAGATCGTGACATAGACTGACTGTTCTTGGTGGGATTAGACGAGTGTTATCACATCCATTTTTTAGTTGTGAAAAAAATGCATACAAAATGCACTAGCATAAGAAGTTGGAACTGTATTGTTCTCATAATCAAGATAAATTACAGAATTCTTGTGCTACAATTGTACCGATGGCATGTCCAATTGTCATCTCAAATTGTGAAAAAAACTTTATACTTATAAGAATAGATGATTTAATCCTTTGTGTATAAGCTAAAACTCTATACAGTAAATCATCTACTATATAAGTAAACAGACAACATAAACAAATATATGATCTATTAATTTTTTATTAAAACTGAATAAATAATTATTCTAAAATAAATAGTATATCTAAGTATATGGTTAATAGTATATATCCCTACAATCTCCAACTTAGACTTTTAACCATCACGATTGTTATAATGTACTATATCTAAATATAAGGTTAATAATATATACCCTAACAATCTCCCACTTGGATGTTTAATCTTGGAAACTGTTAGAATATTATGTCTAAACGCATGATTGATAGTATATACCCTAACAATCTCCCACTAAGACTCTTAACTGTACATTTACACCTTTCACAGGCATTTCTTTATTTATAATCAAAAGGATCTTTCCAAGTTGATTTCTTATGCAAATCCATCTAGTAGTGCTTCGTCCTAACTTGTCGATTTTGTACTAGATTTTCAGAGGCCCTATCATGAAACCCTTGTACTTCTTTTTAGGGTTCTATCATGAAAGTCCTCTCAAGCATACAGAACAAATCAATCCTCGTTATGACTCTCCCACTACGACTAAGTACTACTACTATAATCACACTTTCATGTTCTTGAGTAATAATATTGTCACGACCCAATATACCGGGCTGTGCGGAAACCCACTCTAACACCTAAGTAGGAGAACCCTCATACCCAGAAAGTTTAAACATGCGGAAAATTAACGAAAGATGGATATAAATGGAAAACATAAATCTTTATAAATGAAACCTCTTTAAATAAATACTAGTTAAGACTTGTAAAGTAATTAACACCCCCAAGAATCTAGTCTAGATAGGTACAAGAGCTATTAAGAGTACAACTGGACAAGATAAATAAAAGATACAGCTCCCACCATGCTAAAGGAAGAATAGAAGCTACTGGAGAATTTCTTCACCTGTTGAAACATTACCAACCTCCACCCAGACTATGTCAAAAGACATAGCAAGAGTAGTATCAGTACAAACACACGTATGGGTAGGCATCATCGGTCAACCCGACTCCCACCGCATAATATAAGAAACCAACTAGTAAGGTCATGCAATAAACTCCTCATTTCTCCACCTTTTCCCTCTCTTAAAATACCTCCAAGTTACACCAGTACTCTGATTACTAAACACCTTCTCGATCCACCTACTTACTAGGTTCTTGATCATAGCCTAACCGTTCTAACACATTAACGAATCCCCAATTACACCTACCAGCAATCCAACTAACCACTCACTTCGTACCCTTACTTCCTCATCACATTACCCAACCATGGTCACATAGTACATTACCTCAAACTTCCTTACCACTAAACCCAAAATCTTTTCCCACACTATCTCTACTTCCCGCCATTACAACACACGAACAACTCTTACTTTCCATCTCTCACCCCTTGAACACTTTACCCTTCCACTATACCTAACAAGTTCGCTAAACACACAGAACAATCAAATATAAGGCAATACAACAATATACCCACTAAGTGCAGCATATATAAGTCAACACCACCATATAATCACATGCATATATTGAACATATATAATATCATCAAGAGATACAATTATGCAAATCATTGGTCCTCTCATGGAACCCCAAACCCAAATAGTTAGCATACCGGAATGCGGTACCCGATCCAATGATTACACCGGAACGTGGCAAACGATCCCCTAATTATTCTGAAACATGGCAACCGATCCAAGTTAGTTATGTCGGAACGTGGCAACCGATTCATTCAACACACCACAATCACAATCACAAGTATATCCTTAAGATCATACAATTAAGTCATGGTTTCATGGTAACCATCATTCATCTATCTCATTTACAACAAGTGTTATCAATAATGCAACATTCATATACATACATGTATCATAATTAAGCAAGAACAAACATACATCACACAATCATAGAATCACAACCATCACCTACAATGGATTTAGTCATCACGCACATCATGCAACCCTAATCCGATCATACTCAGCCCTAATTCATCGTGTAAGGCTTCTTTCTAGGGTTTGAATCATAGATCATTCAGTGCACGAAGTCTTACGCATAAATCCTACCATCGATTTACATATATTATGCAGGGAGCACAGATTTAAACTACTCAATTCATAAAACCTAGCCTACCTGGGTGCCAAGCAGTTGCACGGAGTTATTGACTTCGATTCCTATATTTCGAGCTTCGTGACGGTGATTTTGGCCAAGAACCCGCAAGATTTCACTATCCTCACGCTAGAAATCTCTCTCTCCCTTCTTCCCAAGCTTGCAACAACTTTCTGGAGTTTTCTAAGGTGTTTTACTACTAAATTAGGTATTTTAGGAAGAAGGAGAAAATAGGTTTTCGCGTTATTTAAGTTCTGTCTCGCCTATCCTGCTTTAGCGCTAACGCGCCGCCGCCCTAGCGGCATCTGGCCCACTATGGCCGGACAATGGCGCAGATTTTCTTGGAATAATTTGTTTCATCTAAACGAATTTAAATGTAACCATCAAATTTCAAGTCAACAGAGATAAAAAATTCATGACCACCTAAACTATGACCAAATTTGAAAAATAACCATTTTAGGCATAGTTTAAAATTAAACTAACTTGATTCAGATTTTCATTCTCTTTTAATAATTATATCATGAGCACAAGTCATATTGTATGACTTTTCTTTGACTAAGATACACAACTTACCTTCTTACAATAAATTGTTCTCTCAATTAATACACTTGAGAATCCAAGGTATTATGTTTTCTCCTTTTTAGACTGATGGAAACCTTTAAATATCTCTTCTCATGAATTAATTAAGCGTTACTTGTATATAAAGGTAAATCTCCATCAAGTAAACAAATATTTACCACTAGTATTCACTTACAACAATTTATATATGTTGCATTGAGGATATTCTAATGACTCAAATAAATAGATCACTTTTGTAAATCCTATTTGTTAATTGTAATTCTCAATTCATATATTGTAATCTCTCATATATAAAATATAAGAACTTCTAATAATTTCAAATAAACAAACCACTTAATGGCAATCATTTATTAATTATAATATTCTTTATATATATACATACGCGAGTTAATCACATGAGAAAGAGAAAAAATAATGTCCATTTAATTAAAGTAATCCAAAAAAAATTCAAAAACTACGTCTCATTCCACTTGTTAATTGAAAAACGTGACTATCGACTATCCCTTTTTGAAAATATTAAAATAAGTGACCCACGAAATAATTATTTTGAAAATATTAAAATAATAGACCAAGGAATTAAGCAAAATTGCTAAAAGCTAAAAGAGGCGCCATTAGTCCATAAACCCATCAAGCATCTTTTTAGTTTTTATTTAATTCTTTTTCTATCACCATTAATTCCATTAATCAAAAGGAAAATTTGAACTTTTCACCAATCACCAAAAAGAAATTAAACATTGCCACCGCGTTTAGTACTTGAATTAATTCAAAGTTACTAGAACTAAACTATTCAAGGTAGCGTTTTCCGGGACAATACAAACAAATGCATGTTACCAAACACAAATCAAATCTCCCGGGTGGTTGGTTATCTTTAAAAATATTGATGTTCATAATCGTACAATATATATACAATCGAAATTTTTTATGCTAATTATTAGGAAATTATATGCACAGCAGAAGCATGTCAGAATCATACTGCTTACATAAATAACATAAATTCAATAACGTTTATGCTAGAACACATATAATCATGCTAAAACACATAAACTTGCTGAAATTTAATTCAAGAATTGCCTCTTGAAGCATGAGTAGATAACTTCAAGCGAATTCATGAGTTAAACAGACTTTCAAGCGAATCCACAAGATAGACAACAACTTAATTTGCAGTCTTCTACAATGATCACAAGCTCACATCCGAACTCTCTCAATAATTGGGTGAGCAAGTATCGTATAGAAAACCTTCAATATTTTCTATATTAGAAGAAACCCTACTTATAGAAATTTCTTCTCACTCAAAAAAAAAAGGAGAAGAAACAAAAGTCGCACCCCTTTTTCTTGAACAACAAAAGTAACACTTGTTTCTCTTCTTTTTTTTTTAGAAAATAGAATTCTGAGTTCTACATAAGTATGGGTACTGTAGGCACCACATAATTAATTATTGAGGCTTCCTATTATGGAAATAATTTCAAATAATTAATTTGAAATATTCTTAAGATATAATAAATTACAAATCATTTCACTAGAAATTCATAATTGCACTACTCTATTTATATTTCAAAATTTATCATTAAACACTTATGTAATTCCCCATGTGAAGATTACATATACTGATCAATAAATTAAATTACTGACGAATTTAATTCAATGATTAATTTCCTTTAGAGCATTGCTTAACTTATTTCATCTGTCGGATTCATAAATCCATTTGCAAGGTTTGACACGATAAAAACTTATAAGTTTCTCAAAAAGGCATATCATCAATCTCTATATCGAGATATGAATTCCATCAACTAACTTATTATTCCATCAATATATATTATTATCATCCAATCTACCAGACATATTGACCCATCTCATTCATCTTTTAATAAATCAAAATAATAATTAATATATACATATCATAATAGTTATATCACGATTGAGAATATAAGTACATTCAACAGTTTAGAGAATATGCTTTTGTCAGTCAGTCTAAAATAACTATCTCTACTCGGTCATGTTCAATGCATACAAAATGCACTAGCACAAGAAGTTGAACTATACCGTTCTCATAATCAAGATAAATTACATATAATCTTGTGCTACTATCGTATCGATGCAATGTCCAATTTCCATCTCAGATTGTGAACAAAAACTTTATACTTATAAGAATCAATGATTTAATCATTTGTGTATAAGGTAAAACTCTATACACTAAATCATCTACTATATAAGTAAATAGACAACATAAGCAAATATATGATGTATTAATTTTTTTTATTAAAACTTAATAAATAATTATTCTATAACAAAAATATTATATTTAAATATATGGTTAATAGTATGTATCACATCGTATTGTTCCCTCAGTTTGCTTCTTATATTGGTTATTGATAATGTTCTTTGTGATTGCATCTTTTTGAGTATCATTTCTGCATTCTTGTCAGGTTATACAATACTATCATTACCAGGTAATAATAATAATAAAAAATCCCCTGTCTTTCACACACATACAATGAAAATATACTTGACTTTTCTTGCACTATAAAAATGGTGCGAAAATATTATACTTGTTTGTTTACTGAATTGATGAATTTGTGTTATGTATTGTGTCTTGATTTAATGGATAATTAGTTATGTTTATTGTTTGGAAATCTGAAATTTGAAAATGTACTTAGCTGTTGAAATTGTTCCTTCTTTTGAACAACAGAGCTCGAGTGTAAACCAATTATATAATTTGAGTCTTTGGTTTAATAGTTAGTTGTGGTCACAAAAAGAGAGACTGCTAATTCAGACTCGATCAAAGATTATGAAAGAGCCTAACTAGTTGAGAGAGAATGCTAAAAAATTAAAGAGTTTCTTTTAATATCTTCTGCCAAATTTGCAAGTGGATTACTCGTGTTGTTGCCTTGTCAAAGTATATGGGTTAATAGTTATTGTAGGCCTTAGTAATTAGTTTGCACTTCCATTAGATATTAATGAATGAAAGTAGTTACAGAGCAAGAAAGTTCTATCTCAAATTTTAGTTCATGTCTAAAAAAAACAGAGACATTATTTTATTATTATTATTTAATTGTATGTATACCTATTTGTTTTTTTTAATTATTATTATTTAATTGTATGTCATTATTTTTTTTTTGTAATGTGTATCATGATATTCATTAAAATTATTAAAGGATTTGCCACTCTTGCCGTGAGGACAAACATCAAATATAGAAGCGCAGACGCCATGAGAATGAAGACATTTTTGAAATCATATTTAAAGTTTAATAGCTCAATTTGTATTGTATTAGTTGTATATTAGTACTTGCGATGATTTCTTTTATTTGAGAGGTTATACCTAAATTGTAAAAAATAATTCATAATGTCACACTATTTTTCGCTGGATAAAGATTCATTTTGTGATAACTCATTCCTCCCTTTTGTATCATTTGAACGTGAACGGGTATTTTACCATCACAGAAAATCAAATATACCATGCAATATTATTGTCTATTGAGGTCGTCGATAGCTGGATGATTCCTTGGCAATTGTCTATAATACTGATATTGTGTACACGGGCCACACACCACTAGTAATATATAATAAAGGGTAGTTCGCAATTTAATTATGTCACGTGACATACTATTGAAAAGTCACGTGATAATTTTACGAAGAAACATTATTAAGATACGAAATAACATTGAATTTAAATTACATAATAACGATTTTGAATCTATGGATAAAATATTTTCATTTAAAGTTACAATTAATTTCTTTAGAAAGATAAGTTTATTGACTAAATTTGTGAAACTGATCAGATACTTACTATGATAGATGTGAACTAATTTGAGTTTGTTTTTTTTTTGTATTTTTTCAAATTTAGTTGTATTTAGATAATTCGAAAGGAAAATGGATTGACACTTGACTCTTAATGGTTAGAGAAAAAATAAAATATCTTATTGATTTCAAATATTTCTCTCAATTCAATGATATAGCTTACAAGAAAAAAACCATTGTATTTAAAAATTTAGGATACGAAAGAGTATTAAAAAAATAGATCTTCTCTTAAGAAATTTGAGTTGAAATAGAGTTCTTACTTCTAACCTCTCTTATTCCTACAACAATATAATGTTAAACTCTCTTCTCTTTCTTTTGATTATTCATCATTAGCTTCATTGTTAAACTTATTTACCGCACTCTTCATTTTTTAGAAAATATTTTGTTTTAATATTTTTTCTATATGAATGATGATCATAATACATGCTACTGTTTTTGCTACTATGTACATGCTTGAATTGAAATAAGTATTTGTTTAGAGATTAACTACTATCCACTGAAGTGGACAAGAAAAGTAAACCGTTAGTTTAAAAATGAACTGACAGTGTACTTTTTCTTGTCCACTTTGCAATGTGATTAAGTTAAGTGACAAGTTATCGAAAAGTCACATGACAATTTTAGACAATATTATTAGGTTAAGTACTTTGAATTACAAAATAATGATTTTGAATCTATGGATAAAATATTTGCATCTAATATTTGAATAAATTTCTTTCGAAAAATAAGCTTTCAAACTAAATTTGTGGAAATGAGATACATATTTTAATGGAAGTGAATTGATTTGAATTTAAATTTTAGTGTTTTTAGGAATTTTGAAAGGAATTGTTTTTAAGGTATTTTGATAATTCAAGAAAGGATCAAATGAGTTGACTCTCAATTGTCAGACAAAATATATATTTATGTCATTGATTTTAAGACATTTCTCTCAATTTAAACATATAACTTATAAGAAAAATATGTATTGTATTTTTGGAAAAGGGTCAAAATTACCCTTCAATTATTCAAAATAGATCATATATACACTTTAACTATTTTTGGGCTCAAAACTACCCCTCCCATCTACCTATTGGATCCCTTCTACCCTCCCTTTTAATGGACTAAATGTGGCATCCAACCTGTAAATAATAACACCACATGGATGTCCACCTAAGCACAACAATGTGACTAATCCACCCACCCATTAAAAGTAGGTACTGCAAATATGTTTGCAAACATGGAGCGTGGATTGGTAATAATTTCGATTTTAAATATGTAGTTCAGGGGGTAATAGGACCCTCGTAAAGTATAATTGTGTAATTGAAAATCCGATAATAGGTTGGGGCCTCATTTGGTCATTTTCTCTCTCAACAGCGGCAGAGAAGAAAAACATTTTCTTGTTAAGATTACCGTTTGTCCATCTTTTTGCTAGTTGTTTATTCATCCTAAATAGAAATCGAGCCTTTAGGAACCTCTTTGATCCTTCAGTTATTAGAAAATTCTAGCTTTGGTTCTTAATATATGACTCAACACATTTCATTTTCAACCAATTAAAAGGTGTTTTTTGATTACTTAAGGGATAAGACACAAGTACCCCTAGACTATGAACGAAATCTCAGAGACACACCTAAACTTAACTTGGGTCCTATTACCTCCCTGAACTCATTTTTTCATACTTTTGTGCACCTTTTGTGCTGATGTGTCACCTTCACCCACCCAAGTTGGTTGTGTTTGTACACACTCACATGTCACGTGTGTAAATATTTTATTTTATTTTATTTTTAAAAATAACATGGAATTCGGTGTCTTTTCCACACCAAAAAGAGATTGTCCTACTTGCCAAGGTAAGGACCATACATACTAGCTTAGGTGGATCTACTAGTTATATCTTTCTATGATAAATTCTATGGGGACACATAGTTAGGGACAAGGAGATTGCTTCTAGAGACCCGGCCTCTACTAAAGAGAGAGCCTCCGTCTCAAAGTCCTCTCGGTGCTATGTAATATCCCAACGGAATAGTCATATTGATATTTACATCAACATACTTGGCACAATTAAACAAGCAATACAATCATAAGTCATCATAGAGTAACTACTTTCAAATCATGATTCATATATATGTGAGAAAATCTTTTACAACCATGATTTAATAATATGTGAGAAAACCTTTCACAATTCATTGACACTTATCTCAAAAGCATCCTTAGTTAATAAAACATTATTTTCAGAAGACATACATAACTTTCATAATTCATAAGTTCATAAGCTTTCTTCATAAATTCATCTTCATGTTCAAGTAAAAAGAATGGATCCATATGAATTTGTAATTCATAAGTTCACAAGCTTTCTTCGTAAATTCATCATCGTGATCAAGTAAAAAGCATGGGTCCATATGAAATCAATTGAAAACCATGTAATTGAATCAAATCGTGCATAAAAAAATTAAAATGAAATAATTAAATCATAATAAATTGAACCCATGGAGATTTGCATGAAACCCTAATCAAATTGGGTGAAATTGAATTAGGATATGGAAATTTTTTTGGGACCCATTGGTGAATTCTCACATACCTTGATATCAAAACCTAGCAAAGCAAGAAAAGGAGAAGACCTTGAAGCTTGAAACTCTAGATTTTACTACTTGAACTTGAGAGAAAATTGGAGAGGATGAACTTCTCCAACAAGCCACAATCACAATCACAAGTACATTCTCATAATCATACAATCAAATCATGATTCATGGCATTCATCATTCATCTATCTTATTTACAACTAGTGTAATCAATAATGCAACATTCGCATACATACACGTATTATAATGAAGCAAGAACAAACATATATCACACAATCATGAAATCACAGCCATCAACTACCTCGAAACAAGCTTGAAATCCCCTAGAAACTTGATTCTTCCCTTTCTGGATTCTTCCTTTTCCGGATTATATCAATAATATCAATCCTAGGTCAAACCCATGATCCCCATATCCAGATTATGGCTTTTTCCCACCATAATTTCCAGATCAAAACCCTCCCCATCGATAATTACCGATTAGATTACAATCTACGGATCAAAAAATGGATTCGGGGAGTTAAAATCATACCTTTTTGCCTTAGGAATGGGAGAAAACTGTCAAGAATCACCTGGGTTCGTTCCTTAGCTCTCAAGTTCGAAAATTGCAGAATAAAATGTTTTTGGGGTTTATTTCCGACTTAAGTCGCGTTTGTCCCACTATGGCGGCACTCACCCCGCTATAGCAATCCCGCCCTAGCGGGAAAAATCCCGCCCCAGTGGCTTGTACGGATCCAATGAGAAAAATTAATAATTCCAAGACCCCCATTTCACAACACACCTTCCACCAACGACACTCAGAAACTACCCGTTCACGCTAAGATCAATTTCGGGAGTTCTACTCGCCCGAATTCAATTCCGTAAAATCGTACGGGTTCCTTAACGTCTTATCTATCTACTCATGTGATCAAATTCATAATTAGATCTCCCAATTGCTACCATATTTACCTAGACCTCACATACTCCGATTTTGTCCAAATCTGGACTATGTTGGGAAATCCCAAGTTACTACGAAAAAGTTTTCCGACCCAAAATTTTTCCCCATTGTCTTTTCTATAACGACGGAACGCAGTCGTTACAATAGATACCAATTTACTCATCACTCGTCCCCGAGTGACAGAACTTAGGAAAAATAAGCTAGAGAAGGAATGGAGTAGTACATGAATCGACGAACAGCTGGGATACTTATCTCGCATGTCCTTCTTGATTTCCCAAGCAGCTTCCTCAACTGGACAATGCTTCCATTCAACTTTCACAGACTTAATCTCCTTGGTCCTCAACTTACGCACATCACGATCAAGGATTTCAATCGGTTTCTCCTCATACTGAAGGTCTTTGTCTAACACAATTGAGTCCCATTTAATGATATAATCCATTTCACCATGATATCTCTTCAACATGGACACATGAAATACCAAATGAACTCCCGATAGGTTAGGAGGTAAAGCCAATCTATAAGCCACTGGCCCTACACATTCAAGAACCTCAAAGGGACCAATGTATCGTGGACTTAGCTTGCCCTTCATGCCAAACCTCATCACCCCTTTCATGGGTGATACCTTAAGAAGAACATTCTCCCCAGTCTGAAATGACATGTCTCTCACCTTATGATCTGCATACTTTTTCTGTCTACTCTGTGCTGCTAAAAGTTTAGTTTGAATACTCTTCACCTTCTCTTGAGCATCCTTGACTAAATCGACCCCCAAAGGTTTCACATCTCCAGCCTTGAACCATCCTATGGGTGAACTACCATTACCCCTTCTTTTGAAACTACATGTCTAAAAAATGCAACCGAAGTCAACCAAAATTCACACTTAGAAAATTTAGCATACAACCTTTGTTTCCCAAGAACACCCAGAACAATACAAAAATGGTCGCCATGCTCCTCTTCACTTTTCAAATAGACCAAAATATCATCAATAAAGACTATGACGAATGAATCAAGAAATGGCTTGAACACCCCGTTCATTAAACTCATAAAAGCTGCAGGCGCATTGGTCAACCCAAACGACATAACTAGAAACTCGTAGTACCCATAGCGGGTTCTAAACGCCGTCTTCGGCACATCCTCAAGCCTAATCTTCAACTGATGGTAACCAGACCTTAGATCAATCTTGGAGAAAATTGACGCACCTTTCAATTGGTCAAAAAGATCATCTATTCGAGGCAATGGGTACTTGTTTCGAATAGTGACCTATTCAATTGCCGGTAATCTATACACATCCTCATACTACCATTCTTTTTCTTAACTAATAAAACTGGAGCACCCCACGAGGAAGCACTAGGACGAATAAATCCTTTATTGAGAAGCTCTTGGATTTGAGTCTTAAGCTCTTAATTCCGTCGGAGCCATGCGATATGGAGGGATGGAAATGGGACGAGTAATCGGTTCTAAATCAATGCATAAATCTATATCTCTATTCGGAGGCATACTAGGAAAATCATTAGGAAACACTTCTCTAAATTCTGACACCACAGGAATAGACTCAATAGATGGAGACTCAACATCAACATCCTGAATATGAGCCAAATAAGCCAAACAACCCTACCCTACAAGTTTCCTAACCTGA